>NC_056707.1:157675-253157 GCF_018831695.1 Puntigrus tetrazona | reverse complement strand
TCCCTCTAAAAGTAAAAAGGTACTTTTGGCCTGTGGCCTCAGTGTGATTATGTGAGTGAAGCATCCCGCTGATGCTCAACTGCACATAAGTGAGAGTGAGCGGCTGTGTGTTAGATTACTGATTCCATGATCATTCATGCCTTTGTTCCATCCGAAGGGTAAAGAGACTGTCACCACAGCAGACTGTGCTAAATGCGTGTTCATAACCTTGCGCGCTTCTGAAGTAGAAAGTGCCTCCACGAACAGGTCTGATTACACGCTTGAGAGGTGATCAGTGCCCGTAATTACTAGACTTAATGTAAGGTACTTCTTTTTCTTAATCAACATTTCTCCATGACCCTTCCATGAAGCAGCATACTAACAAAACCTGGCAAATCAATGTCTATTGTGTCTTTCCTCCATCTGGTCTGTCACAAAACTGATACAATAACTTGGTAAACACATTTTTGCATTCAGTCGGGCGCTGAGATTTAAAAATAAATGCTGGCACTTGCAATCAAGCTGTGCTTTTAATGGAGTTTTTGGTGCGCTGAGGACTGTTGAGGTTTTGCTCTTTTCAGACTCTTTTTGAAGAGAGGCACTTCAGGGGAGAAATGGCTGAGCTGATCACACACCAGCGTCGCTCACTGCTCTCCTCAGCTTGTGCAGATTACACTCTCACTCTGCCAGACACCACTAGCCCAATTGGCCCTCACCAAATGGAACTGTCTCACAGCTATGACAAATGATGTGTATTGTGTATATGCGTGTGTATGGGACTTCGTACGTATCTGGAGCCACAACAACTAAAAAGAGCCACTCAGCTGGATGGTCAAAACCCTTGTTATAACTTGGATGGAGCTCTCACGTAAAGTTGTGAACCCCATATTCTGTATTTGTTGCAATCTAATTTTTTTCCGTGCACACGTTGACATGTGGCCAACAAGCTTTAGTGCTTTGTTTCTGAAGTACTACTCCTACACATATAGAAGCTCAGAGATTCGGGTCAAAAAGCTGATACTCTCTCCAAACACCTACCTACGCTCTCGACAGTAGCTTCGGCTCTTTGTGCGAGAATCCCAGATAAAGTGTGAAATTGCATCGTTACAGATTCCAACCTGCCCCGAAGCCATGAAAACTCTTTCTGATGTGTCCTTTTCCATGAATGGAGCTTTGATACGTTATCAGATACATTCCAGGACACGCCTCAAGTATCGGCCTATCGACCGAGTCTGATTATCCCTTTTCTGCCGTCCGTAAGGCTAAGCGCGGGAGGGCGGCCTCCCGGCGATTTACCGGGCACGCTCATGCGTGAGGCAGCGACACCGGCTCTGTGATTGCCATGACCGCCCCTCACCCCTTGTACCAAAAGGGTCCTTTATGAAACTCTTTTCCATTTCGTTTCTGAATTCAGTCATTCCTCCATTAACCGTGTAGACCTCTATTCCCCTGCCTTCAGGGCCCCCTTTGTCCTTCTAATGGCTCTGGTAGGGCATACTGGAGCAGGCATTAAAGAGATTTGGTGTGACTTCGGCTTTGAAGAATTAGACATGCTCAATGTAACCCTGACTGACCTGAGCCTAGATCTGGGACATGGGGTGAACTGAGCAGCAATTTTTGATGCTGAGCTGATGGTTAGCCTTTTTAGGCCCTGTTTACATTGGGAACATTTTCTGGATGACAGAAAAATGTCCAGTGCCACGATCTTTTAACTAGCAAATGCAATTGCACCCTTTTGTGCACCCATGGGTGTGCTGGTCTAAAAAGAGGTGTGTTCAGGTGCTTTACTTTGGTGGCATGTTGCTATTTTGAGAAACTGAAAAAAGATTGCCCCTTAGAAAAACTCAAACCTGGTCTAAAGTTTAGTCTTTTTTTTTATTTAAAGATTGTGTTAGTAGAAAATGCGCCTCTGGGCAGGTCTACAGTATGCATTGACTTTGCTTATCACACAGGGACTCACAGCAGCACACATGCCAAATATCAAAAACTCAAGGATTACACTGTAAAGAATATTATTGTGTAGGCTACATACATGATGTTATGATGGACAGTCATTGCGTGTATCAGAATTAGCCTTTGCGCACAAGCAGATCAATTTCTTCAATTGAGAAGCATTCAGCTTTTCTGCCAATAAATTCCGTCATACAAATAGTGATCTCTACGGTGCAAAAGCGCAACTGGAAATGGGATATGAGATTCTGATTGGTTTATTACACATTGCCCCAAAAACACACACAACTTATTAAAAGAATAGGAACAACTCATTTTGACTATGTGCGGGCACTGCGGACCGTTTTCCCGGACTGTTAAAATAGCAATAGTGAAAATACCATTGCCAATTGAAAGAAAAACTGGTTTAAGTAGTTAAAATTGCTAGTGCAATTGTATGAAAACCACAAAGACAACTGAATGAAATCTATCAAACAAATCTGTCAAACAAAAAGCACATGTTATTATTATAAACTGTTCTTATCCCTTGAATACAAAATTTCTTCTTCTATGAACAAAAAGACGTTTTGGCAACCTCAAGCAAAGAAAAATGTGTATCAAATGTATTAAATACTGGGTCCTGAGTGTGAAATGAGGTGATTGTGTTACTTGTTGTCTTTTTATGTAAATCGTGTGATGATGTTAAATGTATTTGAGTAGTGAAGCCAAAGACAAATTTCCACTATAGACAATAAAGTGACTAAACTAAATGCCTAAAAGAGATTTTATTCAACACTTCCACAAACACATTAGGCATTTAAACTGTGAATGTTTTTTTTTCATTTGTTTTCCCTTTCCCTTCAATTGGACCTTAAAAATGATGTAAAGAGAAAATGACAAGTGTGAAACACTTACAATTGTATTTGTCTTCCCAGAAACCCATTTAATTTAGAGACAATGAGATGACGGTGTGCCATTTACTTTGCAGATCTCCTTTGTATATTTATTCTAATTGAGAAACAGGTGTTTCTTAACCCTCCGTTGCAAGCAGAGACCTCCCAGGATCTGAGCTGGTGGGTGCCTAAATAGCTTTGTGTGCTCTACTGGCCCTCATCAGCATTCCTGGGCGTTGTTGGAGCTAATGACAAGGCAACCTCGGCATAATGTGCCACCTAAATTACTGATTTCTCATACATTTAGTATTTATGAGGACTTATGAGTGCACACAAGATGCTAAACCTGGAGAATATTCTAGAGGTAATCAACTTTGCCTGGACTGGCAGAAATTACTGTAGACATGAGACACGGCTTCACCTAAATTACTGCTAACATTTCTATTTTTTTCCACCCCATCTGTTGTAAATATTTACGTGAAAGTACCTAGCAGGACTGGAGCAATTTTTGAGATGTTTATGGTTGCTAAACATCGCTGCTGCTTACTGTATTAGTAAATGTGATTAACATGTGACTCAGGACCACAAAACCAGCCTTAAGTCGCTTTTTTGTAGCAGTGATTAACAATAGATAGTATGGGTCAAAATTATAGATTTTTCTTTTTATGGCAAAAAAATCATTAGGATATTAGGTAAAGAAATGTTCATGAAGATATTTTGCTAATTTTCTACTGCAAATATATATAAATCTTAATTTTTGATTAGTGATATGTCTAAGCGATTTATTTCAATATTTAGATTTTTTGCACCCTCAGATTCCAGATTTTTAAATAGTTATCTCAGTCAAATATTGTCCTTTCCATATAAAAACCATATATCAATATTAATACAAAAAATACCCTTATGACTAGTGGTCCAAGGTCCATGGTCACACATAATATCTAGTGAATAAGAATTTATGTCATTGTAATTACTTTGAAACAATACAATTAATGAATACATATGCGCTTTAATGTACTGTAAATTCAATATATGTGTAAATATTTTAAAATGGCTTGAATGTGGCATGTCACAATCAACAGACATCATGCACGTTTCACTTTTAAACTATTTATTTTTCTGGATCAACTAAATGAAGGCAGTAGCACATGGTTTTTAAAAGATAAACAATTTTGTTGTTGAATTTCGGGTTAGGAAGTGCAGAAAGTTGTGTGATTAGGCTATGGGAGGCCTCGTGCTGTGAGGAGAGGTCTCAGCACAGGGGTGGTTGAGGGTTTGCTGCTGCCAAAGCCGTATGACTTACAGCCAGAAAGATCAACACAGCTGGCAGCCCAACAGCCCGTGTAATGTGGAAGACTCTCCTTTTAAGTTTGACTTTTGGAGAGATCGATATGTACTTATTGGATACATTTTTAGAAGAATATGACCCAGCTAACCAAGCTTATGACCCACTCGCAAGCCAAAAGATGGTGCAAACGGAGGAGCTCTGTGCTGACAGGAAGAAGAGTGGAAATAAAGTAATTCATAAAACTATTCTTCTTTATGTGGGACCAATAGAAGAGAATGCTCTTTGGAATGCACTAGCCTTTGTCCTTTTTATTGCTCTGCTTAGAGACTTGTTGCATCACAGTGATTTTACATAATTTAAAGTATTGTTTTAAGGTTCATTCTGCATTCTTTCTGCCATATACTGATGTCACCCAATTATTTGTCTGTGCACATGAAAGTTAATGGCATAAATGGCAGGAATTATTCTTAGGAAGCACAACAATACCAGCAACAGCCATTTAGTATTTAATTCAATCTTGTTGTTTCTTTTTTGTTTTTGTTTTTACATCAAATACGAAATAAATGCAAGTAATCCACAAACCGTGCTTTGTGTTATGCAAGTAGCATTAGTATTTCAATCTGTAGTCCCGTCCATGAAAAAGAATTACAGAGGAATATCCTTTTTTGCTATTATTATTTCAGAACAAATAGGAAATGACAACTGATTTGAATTGTAGCTTCTTGCAAGTACTTTCAGCCCAGAAAATTTTACTTCATTAGCAGAAGTATTTTAAATAAATTAAAAATATATTTTTTTAATTATATCATATACTACATTTAATGTACATAAATACTTATATTACTGTTTGGGATCAGTAAGATTTTTCAAATGTTTTCAAAAAAGAAACTTAACTGCATATATTTTCAGTAAAAAGCATTAAAATCTGTACTTTATACAGATTTATATTATTCCATTTACTGCAGCCTTTCTTCCAGTCTTCAGTGTCACATGGTCCTTCAGAAATAATTCTTATGTTAATTTGGTGCTCAAAAATATTTCTAATATTGTCAATGTTAAATTGCTGCTTAATATTTTTTGAAAACTGAAAAAACTGAAAAAAAAAAAAAAGTTTAGCATACTTTAGGAAGTTCAAAACAGAATTACATATATGTTTTGTAACTTTAGAAATTACTTACCTTCAACCTACCGTAATTATTATATAATTATAATTAAGAATTCAGCAAGGATGCATTAAGAAATCTTACTGACCCCAAACTTTTTAATGGTAACACATTTATAATATTTAAATTGATGATTTAATAATTTATGGTGTTTTTTCATAGGCTTGGTCTGGCGCAACAGCTTAGCGTAACTGCTCTGTGTGTGCTTAGAGCCGATTATGTTCTGTTGTTCATCTTACTGTCAGATGGGCAGCCCAGGAGGCACATGAGAAACTGCTGTTGACGTCTTACAATCTGCCTCTATCCAGGCACCAGGCTCAGCGCGATTCCCTCTCGCTGACAGATCTTGATGGCCCCGTCTGACATCACTGTCATTTGATGAGGTGTTAAATGAAGAAGCGGTGCTCATTAGAAGAGATCTTGTTTGCTCTTTGGCTATACCTGCTCTCTTGTCTCTCAAGGGGCCTGTCTTGCCTGTAAGGTGGCGAACAAACCTGCGCCGTCTTTCGCAATTGTCCAACAGCGTTAACGACATGTTCATTAGTCGGGTCTGTTTCCATGGAAATATGCAGGGTAGCCTGCTGGGCACATGTTATCCTGGCTGATCCGGGTGCTATTGACAGAAACACTGCGTGCGCATTCATTAGTCTAATCAAGAGAAGTTCCTTAAGCCAAGTGCACATGGTCTGCAGATAATTGACCATCCACTTAGATTGTCCACTACTCCTGTGAAATCTAGTGAAGTGTCCCAGATGGGTATTTTATTTTCCCACGCGCTAAAATAGCTAGACGGCCATAAAGCGCAATGAGCCATTTTGCAAGCATCCCAAAGGGAAGGAGTCTTGAGTGCTTTCTTTGGCTTGATCTTTCTTCTGCTACTTTGGTGAGCACACCGCATTCAGAAGCGCTGCCAGCTCTGCCCACTCTCTAAGGCCAGTTTAGAAGTGCCACCAGCTGTTTTGAGCCTTAATTTGTTAGTGTAGGTGGCGCTTGTGCTCGGGCACGTCTGTGTAGATCCTTAACGCCTTCGCTATTTGGCATTGGGACTAATTAGCTCACAGCTGTTGACTCACTGTTGGGATGCAAGTTGTTATCAACTGCTTTTGAACTTCACATGTGCTTGCTTTCTTGTGTAGATTTGCTTTTTATGTGTTGTTTTTTTCCTTGTCTCTTGGGCTTAATGCAGCTGGTTCAGACTGACCTCTTTCCCATCACAGCGGCACTTCAGCAACCAGCTGAGTAAAGCACACATCCCCAGCCACAAATTTCAGATCCCAAGCCAGAAGTGTGTACATGACCTCCCTGAATAGATGTCTCTTCATAAATTGGTGTTGCTCTCGCATAATGGGAGATGAAAATGTTCTTAAGTGAAATGAAAGGACTTTTTCTAGTTCATGATAATGGAATCTAAGGAAATGTGTATTTTATTAGTTTTTCCTCCTCCTGGCGTTTATAAATGATAGTATCCATTCTTCTTCCCTACTGCTTCACTGAGTAATGCAAATATGCATAACTGTTTTTGAGATTAAATTAAGTGAATTGTGACTAAACTTTGTGTAAAAAATGCCAGTAAATGGCAATTTTATGTTTAGATTAATTTATTAATCTCTCATTATTTCAGAGTTAGTCTATTTACAGTTTATCTGCCCTACTGTACCAACATTAGCTTAAAAAACTGTTTAGTTGACTACAAAGTTTTTTCTTTTTCAATAATTATTTATATTTCCCCATTACATTGCTCCTTTTGAACGTTAATTTCAATATATTTTTAAGATATTTTTAAGATTGAATTGAATTGAATTTTATTCAAATTTTTAATAATTTTCTTTTTCGAATATTGTGTGGAAAGTAGTGCTGATAAAAACTGGTGAATATAATGTTTTGAACCATTATTTTAATTTATAATTATTATTATATTTAATAATTATAGTATTTAAACTATAAGGAATATTATCTTTGTCCTAATTAAATTATATATAATTCATCTGCTCCATAGATACAACATCTGCCCACATTGATCAACCACTGATCTACTTAATAAAAAAACATTAAGGTAAATTCATCAAGGATGATTATGATACTACCCCATTATCTCTTTCTGAACATACACATTTGAAATATTACCATAAGGTCAAGTAGTCATTTTCCCATCAAAGGTTCTGGCCCATTTCTCATTTCTCCTGCATACTAACTAGGCTAAAACACTTCTTTTACACATGCGCCAATACACCCACCCAGCCGTACTTTATTACATAACCCCTAATGAGCAGTCTTGACCCAAGTGCTACAAGATGCAAAATGTGTGCGTTTTCAGTAGTGTTTGCAGATAGTTGCCTTTGCGCTTGCTTATGCTCTGCTGAGATTTTAACCAACATAACAAGTCAACAAGAATTTCGTTCTCTCTGTTGTGATCATTTTCAGTCTAGAGATGTATGTGTTGTGAATAGTCCTGTCTCATGCAGATGGTTGACTGTATAGCAAGCCAGTTGCCATGTTCATTTGCCTAATTAGTTACCCGCTGTTGCGAGAGGGATAATTGAGAAGGCATCATGGTAATTTGCAACATAACCAAGCTAATAATTTATTATTGATTGCCTCATCCAATGGTGAAACTGTAAATTAGCCCCTGGTGCATCTCAGTAGATTGCATGAATCCACACTTGTTTTTTAAATAGTCAAATAATATTATGTGCCACAAGATTAACTTTGGCCCTGCATGAAAGATGGTGATGTGCTGCCGATTTCTCTCTGGCTATAAATGCCATATATCATGTCTACAGTGAAATAGCGTTAATGTCAGTAGTGCAGAAGTTTTAACAGCATTTGCCCACAGCATGCAATACTGGTGTGCTGATCTCTCTGAAATGGCTTCTTAAACAGTTTACCACAAAGTTGCTGTAGGTCAAACCAAAGGGTAGAAGTTTTGCTGGTTTAGTCCAGTTAGCCCCTACTGGTAGACTGCAAGATGCTTTTTTTACAATGCATTTTTTCAGCCATTTAAAAGTTGATGTGAAATTAAGAATTAATTTTTTTTAAATCAACATGAAAATAGTAAATCTATGTAAATTGTATGTATAAATAAGTATGGTTTGTATTTATTTTGATTTGTTTAAATCATGACATATACACGATGCAGGTGATCCACTGTGGAGAGCCTTAATGGAGTTTCCTTTTCTTGCTTCGCTATGTTTTATGCTTTGTCATATGCTTTTATATTCACCTTTCCTAATGAATTCCTCAATGATGCTAGATTTCAGATTGGGGCTATGTGGGTGTTTAATTAAAGCTTGGTCTCCTAGGTTCATTGGTCGCTGAAGTCTGACACATTATGATTTGCGATGTTAGCATATGACGTGGTGTTTGAGGAGATTGACAGGCAGCTGAGTGCGGTGATTGAGGTAACTGCTGTGTGTTGTAATATGACTGCACTGGAGCTGCTCTGAATAGAGATGGAGATGTCATGCCTCACCTCTAATAAGATCAGCCATGATATTAAAACTCCTCCGCATATGAAGGAGACGGAAGTGCCTGGGCGCTTAAGGGGTTTTATGCTGATCAAGCTGGGCCACCACTTACTGCCAGAAACTTTTAACAACACCACCCACCACTTCTGCTCCCTACCCCAGTTCCCCTGCACCAACCATCAACATTATTGCATGTGAATTTTGGATAGTTTTTTTATATTACTTTAATTGTTATCCAGAGGCTGAAAGTTCTAGCTTGCTACTTTTCGAGTGCAACATTTTCTGTGGGGTTCAATATAGTTTCCACAATCATTCAATCTCCTTGCAAAGCGTGCATTGCATTGTGACCGAATCACAAAACATTCATGGCTGAACTGTGCTGCACAAATTGTTCAGGCCAGTCTAAAAAGATCAGGGACCTTGTTAAAAACACACTTCAGCAACTTACAAAATGCTAGGATGCTTGAGAAGGATTTTGCAATGCTGCAGGTGCTATCATACAACCAGGGACAGCACAACCTCTAAATTACTCATATTATTAGCTAGCAACTGGAGCATAGGTTCATGTGGTGTAATTCTGCTGAGAAAAGTTTTTAGTTTTTTATTTTTATCTTTTTTTATTTTGCCTTATTTGCAGTTGTATTTTATTTACAAATTTTTACTTTTTACTTTTTATCTACTCTTGGTACTTTCTGTTAACACATTTAAACTGTTGTCGTAATGACAAATCACCTCTGAAGTAAAAAAAAAAAAAAAAACATTGATGTAATCATAAAGAAGTACAATATTGCCCAACTGTTTAACTCCCATGACATTAGAGATGTGTGTGAGCTGCAAGCAATGGAAACAGCAAAAAATAAATATATTCAAGTATGTTTACTATGGATTTTTTTTTCTCCCTTTTTAACAGGTGCATTCCAGAAGCCCATCTTGGCAGCTAGAGGAGAGGAGAGGTCGGCCTCCGTCACCATGACAGTGTTGCCACGGGCCGTGGCTTCCCTGGCTGTGCCCGGCCTTATTCTCTGTTTCATCACTCTTCCATTTCCTGCTACACTATCCCAGAGGCCCCCTCTCCCCACAGAACCCTCCCCACCCCAGCACCCACACAAGGCCGGGAGTGTACCCGCCTAGAGCACCCCGTCATCTCTATTCAAGGTTAGCGCTGATGTCTCTCACAGGACATGCTCTCACTCCTGGGATATTACAGCAGTGTTTCTCTTCTCTCAAGGAATCTCTTACAGTACATGTGTTGGGGTAGCTACTTCAAAATTCTAGCTTGCCAGATTAAAATATTAACTAATTTTGAAGTTGTTGAAGTTGTTAATCTTAGAATATTTTTCCTATCCCACTATTTCTTTTAAGGTCCAATTTTTTGCTTTTAACAAACCATTAACTATAACATTTGCCTCAATAAACTCCTAATTTGCTACTTATTAAAAGTTAGAAAGGTTAAGTAATGTTACTAATATTAAGTTTAGGAATTGGGTAGGACTAGGGATGTGGAATAAGGTCATGTAGAATAACATCCTAGTAATATGCATGCTACTGTAATAAGCAACTAGTTAAGAGATCTTAAAATAAAGTGTTACCTGAATCTTATTTAACCAGTCCCGAGAGAAAGTGCAATACCTGAAAAAATGTCTTGTCAAACTATACTATTTTGAAAATAGCTATTGCTGTCATACTACAGCTAGCTGCATGACTAAATATAGGCAATATTTTTGTTGGCTAAGTCTGCATCATAGAAAACTGACAAAGCATGCTTAAAGTGCACAGAAGTTAACCTGCATATATTTCAGGGCATGTTCATACATTAATTGCTGATAAAAAACTGCTGTTTGCTGTCTTTTGTTAATAGATGTGGCCAGGCATGTTCTCTACCATTATACACAGGTCCACTGCTGGAATTCAAAGCGTTTGGGAATATGGCACCTGGTTGTTTTTCCACTGTTCTTTCACAGGCTCAGAATGTAGATCAAATTGTTTTGTTTCGTTTATCTATTCATTGGGTTATCCACACATTTCAGACAGTGATAGAGCATGCTGAAGATAGCAAGAGATAAACGTATTTCATTTCTTTAAGATTCCTATCCTCCTGTGTCCTAGCACACAATGAAAACAGAATGTGCATCCATACCTTGATATCGTTCAGAAAATCTTCTTCATACCCATGCAACAGAGGTGTTTTCTATACCAAGAACATATTTATTTAGACCGAGCATGTTGTAGTGAATATGATCCGTCGACGATTGCCTTGCTCATGGAGTATGGGCAGCATGTTTTTTGACTCTCTAAGGGACATGACAAAAATTGCTGAATAATGCCTCATGGGAAACAAAAGGAATTGATGTCTGGGGGGCTCTATATAATATATGAAACCTACTTGGACGTTAGGGCAGCCATGGCTCATATAGACATCGCCTGCAGCCAGCTCCGTTTATTGCTTCCGAAAAAACTCAGGTTGCATTTTGATTTGTCATGTGATGCTTTGCTATTAAAGCGACGAAGATTTTTTTCTTTTCATAGCGTTGAAATAAAGTGCAATTACAAATGGCCTTGTTCACTGAGTTAGAAAACACTACAATTTGCAAACAAGCAGTAAATCGTGAAGCCGGATAACCAAGGTATTGTCTTTATTTTCTCGTTTTTTTGTTATGGTATTCTGTTCTCTTTCGTCATTTTAGCTCATTGAAGCAAAGGCGCTGTGGCATAGCATTCACGATAAGAGCTGCTGAACAATTAGCTTTGCACTGTAAGCAATAGCACACCTCGAAATCCCTCTTTATGTGTACTCAATGGTATGGAAGTCCCACAGCACACCTTAATACCTTCTTTTATGTTGAAGCAGTGGTATGGAATCCCTGCTACAATGGAAGTGTTGGCCGAACTTGAGATTAGGCTCTTTGATGGATGAACGTTTTTTAATTGACGCCTTCTGGCGGCTGCTCAGTGGAGTCACCTGAGGCGTATTGGGGCCTCCATCTCTGATCTCCGACAAGGTCTGTAGATTTACACATGCCTTTGAACTATTCTAAACCATGGAAATGATACTCTTAAGATGATTTAGCATGGTAGAGCATGACCACCAGGGTTGGGGCCAGTCCTCTTGCTGAATGGGACTTAAAACCTTAAGAATTAGATTTTATACTTCAAGGAATTTTTAATTAGTTTGACTTGAAATGGCTTGTTTTTATTAAAAATGAAGTAAAACAATGTAGAAATTGCATTTACTTATGCAACATTACATTAAGACAATTTTCTATATATATATATATATATAGGAAAATTAGATAAATACCTAAAAGCAAAAATATATAGGAAAATTAGATAAATACCTCAAAGCATATACATAAAGGGAAATTAGATAAATACCTCAAAGCATATACATAAAGGGAAATTAGATAAATACCTAAAAGCATTATTTATTTAAAAATTTAAACTAGGAGAATGCTTTGCTTCCTTTCTAAGAATTTAAATGGGGTTATATCAAACAGGAGCATTTTCTCCAGAGGTTGCACCAAAGTCATAATTTATTGTACGTGACTATTTCACCAATAAGATATTTTTCTGCTATAGCTTTACATTCTATACAAACACCCTCTTTGCATGTGAAATGAGAGACAACCTTCACATTTTGTGGCAGGTTTGTTGTTTGGTCCAATATAGTTGCTGCTGCCCTGACCTTCAATAGCAACCTCTTTGCAAAGCCTGGATTAGATTGTGGCAGGTTCATAAAACAATTCTCAACGAAATGTGACACACAGTCAGTTTAGGTCAGACTGAAATAATCAGACACCTCTTTTTGTTATATGCCAACTGGAATAATAACATTTTCTTTTCTACCTCCTCCATATTACTTCACCACGACTGGCCGGTCCAAGTTGCCATCAACCGATTAGGCATCATTGATGTGCAAATGCGGCCGGTCAAGTGTCAATGTATTCATCTAACTTCAGAAAGTTCGGAGGGAGAAGTTTTTGCAGCTTTTTTCAATAGGTGGTCTGTTTGGCCTGGAAAAGTTTCCAGTTTTAATACTTTTGAGTATGTTTACATTGAACCCTTTTATTTCAAGAGATCAAAGGCTTTTTTCATGATATGACTACCACTTTAAGAAACTCAAAGCTGTTGCTGTGTCGTTATATAATGCCATATTGAGAGCAACCAGATACTTATTCCCTTCAAAGAAAATCCTTATTTTTTTCCTTGCATGTCATACGTGACAATCCCCTCAAAAATCATTGCCAGCATATCTATGAACCAGCAACAGCAATAGCATGCTGGTACTACAAGGAGCCTCAGATATGTTTAGATATCAGGGGATGTAATTTGGATGGATTTTTTTGTGTGGGGGTGTAGGTATTTGTTATGTTTTTATTTTTTTCTTGGCTAAGCTTGTACAACCACACCTGCACGCCTAGTCTATCTACAAGGATATCACCGTATCACTGCAAACACATGTATGCTGAGCTGAGAATTACTAGGTTTCTGGAGACGTATTCAACAAACACTGAGACGATTTTCCAAACGCATTCAGTATTTCAGCAAAAACCTGTTCTGTATTCAGTCTAGTGAAACTAGCTACAAAAATTTGTTATAAATGTACCGCACTACGTATAGTATTTACTATTATTAAATACGGTAATCTTATATTGTCAAACTATTCACATTTTCAATTCAGCTTACGTTTATGTATAACCTATTCCCTGAAGCAATTTGTTTCAAAGCAGCTTAACAGGAGATGCACATTTCTGCATTACAAATGAAGAATAGTTCGTTGGTGATTTCAAATTATCCATATAGCAGAAATATGCATTTCTTCAATAATATAAATGATGCAGTAAGCTAATGATGTGTATGCAAGCAGAAACAATGAACACAATTAAGGCAATCAAGTTGTGATCATAATGATTACAATATAAGGAAACTTAGGAAACTAAGGAAAAATAGTAGTTTTGTATATTTATTCAAAGTTGGCATCATCTGGGGTCCTCTCAGGTGTTGGCATCATCTTTTCTCATGTGTTGGGTAATCTAATGTGCCACACAATAATATATTGTTGTTTTATATATATGTATATATATATGTATATATATATATATGTATGTATATAATGTGCTTTAAGTGCACATTGACTAAAATAATGTCTTTACATCTCTTGAATAACATGCTGTCCTTAAAACATGGCTTTTAAAAAACTCTCACTTCCCTGCATCTCATGTTTTTAAAGCAAAAACTTGTTCTGTATGAATGGCACCTTAGTAAATTCCACCTATTGTTGTATAAAACAAGCATCTATAGTTACCAGATTTGGATCTTGGACTTTTATAGGCCGCGTCGACATTGAAAACAGCACGATTTAAGAGCTAATGTCAGGTATGGTGTGTCCTTGCATGTCCAATGCTGAGAACCTAATGCAAAGTCCTAACCTATTAGGTTGGAATTACAGTAATCTGTCCCGAGAGGAGTGGTGCCACAGAGCCATTGTCTACCTTCCACTCACCCAGCCATTGCAATTGTCTTGAGATTGTTTGTCTCGTCTGCAGAACATGTTCAGAAACCAATCTCTAGTGGGTAATAGTGCTGTTGCTTAACCACCGGTCCCATTTAAGGGGGCCTTGAGAAGGAAAAAATAGAAAAACAGTGTTGTTCCTTAACTTTAGGGCCTTACCGATGTGTCTCCCTCCACATAATTGCTCCGTGATTTCAGAGGCACTGATGCCTGAACTGTTTTGTCGTGTTGTTGGATCCTCTGTCACCACAGACACAGAAAGTAGAGGTTGTTGGATGTGTTCGCAACCTTGGAGTGCAAGGTTTACATTTGCTAACTGTGAATGGAATGGAACTTGGTAAGTGGTTTAAACTGATAGCAGCAGCCCTTATGCTTCTGCTTGGCCTTTCCTGTCTATTGTGAATGCTGACGTGTTACGCTTCAATGACCGTTTGAAATTGCCAACGCAGGTTTCTCTCATTGGCTCTCTCATTGAAAGGTGCTCTTTTGGTTCTTTGCCTGACTTGAACCGGCCCTTAATTTACGGCCTCATCCCCAGAGTGCCCTTACCCCCGCCTGTCCTTTCCTCTGTTGTGCCGTGGCATTTCTTGGGGCGCTCATTGTCTTCCTATTTCTATAATCAGAGTGCAGTCTGCGTAAGAGGATTTAGATTTCTGTGGCTCTCTCCAGTCATGCAGTGACAACAGGGGACGAACAACAGGGAAATCACACGGCAGGCGTGGGGAAGGAGACCAGAAGACAAAACAAAAGAAAACTCGGACTGTGCTCAGATAAGCTCCGGCCTGCATCTTCTGATAAGATTCTCTGAACTCTGATGAGAGATGGGCCAGTCTTTGAAGCGGAGAGATGCAAAATACACACTGAGATGACTGTGTCTCTCCCGGGACAGGGCTAGTACTTACATGATGTGCTTTATTTATAATCAAAGGTAACACTACAGAAGCACGAGACTGCTGAGCCTACAGCGGTCAATGGTGATCCATATTCACTCTTTCGTATTGATCCCAGAGAGGACTGCTCTTGTGCAATTGGATTAGCTTCACCTTGATTCTTTTCAAAACTATTTCTCATTGATACATTTTTCTGCCTCACACTGCATAAAATATTCCCTAATCTACTCCCTAACCACATTTAGGATTATTATTGTTTAATTATTTCTGTATTTAGTGATAAGCTTAAAGCAATCAATTCAATAAACGTAGAGGATAATAAATTATGCTTGAGTTTTTTTACTTAATTAAAAAAAAATGTTTGGGCAACATTTAAACTCATGATCTGGCTGTTTGTGGATTAGGGTTAATAGCTTTTCATTAGAATAGTGTTGTAGTTTTGTGATCCTTGTTTGAATAATTGTAATCATCTGCATTTTTTATGCGTAGAAATGTGTGCCACTAATGATTACTGAAATAAACTTTTTACTTGAAGGTGTTTTTACATTTTATGACATCAAGAAGTCAGATTTAAATAAAGAAATTTTAATAAAACATTTGTTCACTGAGGACCAGTTTTAACATTCTGAAGATGTTTGCCTTAATAAATACATTTTCTGTTTATGAAGAGTTGTAAAGAGCTTGGTTGTTTAGGTTTGACATATGATTAAAAGATCTAGGTCATTAATAAGGCATTAATATGTGGTTTATAAGTACTAATAAACAGCCAAAATGTTAGTAATATGAATATTGATGGTTCTCATTTACAGTAAATCTTACATTGCACAACAAGGATAACTATCCAAATCTGCTTAAACCTGATAATTAAATAAAACATGTTGACATGACATGAGTTTTTTTCATATTAAAATCTAAACAAACATTTGTGCATTGAAACAACAAATTCTGAATGCTTCTAAAAGAGTTTATATGCGAAGCGGATTTGAAGAACTAGGCAGAAATCCAGGTTCACGATCCTTAAACAGATTCTGACCTTGACCTAAAGAAAACAGCCCAGTATAATGTGTTTCAATGATCTTATGCATTGTCAGATTGTTAATCATAATTGGTGTAAGGTTTTGCATGTGAACTACGAACTGTCAGACTATAGAAAATTTGGCAAATTTCTACTAAATCTGTCCTCACATTATTCTCACATCTACACATCCTCCCTTGTGTGTTCATTAATTAAATATTTTGAGTGTAAGAGTGTAGTATAGCCCTGTTTAAATCCGTATTTAAATTCATTTAACCCCCCCTTCCCCAACCTTCCAGTATAAGCAAAGACAGTCTGCAGATTCAATCTGTGGCTGGTTACTTGCTGATGTTGGTTTGTAGCTTAACAATGGCAGTCTTGCAATCAATATCTGCAGCAGCATAGCTAAAACCACCCCTTCTGTCTTCCTCTCTGCGTGTAGCATCAAGAACCAGTCAGCTGTAAATCTTTGAGAACAAAAAACATAATGATTATGATTTATGTCCTCAGGAGCATCTTGGATGCAGACTGTTGAATCTGTTCTTGTCGCTTGGATCTGCTGGCTAACGCATTAATCACTTCCGCTGCGTATTTGGTGAGAAAAATGCAATAATCGTCCATCAACCCTTTTCTGGCCCGGCCCTCATATTTATCCTTTTTATTGCATATGGATTGCTGGACGCCAGGCAGGCTTGATGATGTGTGGAGCTGTCCGTGCATATAAAAGCACCGCTTATATAAAACTCACCGAGGCTTAGAAGTCCGTCAGAAAGGGCATTTTATGATCAACTCCTGTAAACAAACATTCAGATGACCTCAAAGCTTATTGTACTGATGCAAACACATTTTGTTGGTTATCTTAAAATGACTATAAAGGGGAATTGGAGTGGTTTATGTTATGAGAGTTTAGTAGGTGAATGATCTGAGCCCTGCAGGACCTACAGCTGAACAGCTGAGTCTGTTTGTTTCTGCAAAGATCAGCTTTTTCATGCTGCGCCTGACATTTAACTCCGGTGTGGTTTGGGTAACTCGGGTGACCCTGCGGTTATCATCACAGTCCCTCAACCTGCACAATCTAAGCCATTTGTCAGTGCATGCGTTTTATGCTTTATGAAGCATTTTGGACCGGACTAAAGGAAACCGTGCAGTAAACAAGCATAGATATGTTCGTTTGTTGTTCAAGCAATGCTAAGCAGGTCATTGCTGCTTTCTCTTAAAAGAAACACGCTTAAAAGATTTGTCACAACGATGCCATTGAATAACGTTTTTGGTTCCACAAAGAACCATTCAGTCAAATTCAGTCTCTTTCATACCTTTTGTAATCTGAAGAACCTTTTCGCCACAAAGAACCTTTTGTGAAACATGAAAGTTCTAGAGAGGTTTGATTAGACAAAAGTTAATTTTCACTTTTCTGATCAAACTGATTGACCAAGGTAATCTAAACCTAATTAAGAAGCCTGGTTCTGTGGATCCTTTGACAAGAGGTCAGAAACCTCTGCATTATATTATAGACTGTGAGCTATCTCATTTTTGACTTGCAGTAACGGATCAATAAACTCCATAAGCTTATATATATATATATACTTTTATCTATTAAAAAAAGACTCTGTTTTATCCTCATTTATCACTGTTTGTAAGACAGCTGTTCTTGATGTCACGATTTCCAATAAGATTTTCTATGATTCTCTCTGAACACATTTTATCAGAGTCATCAAAGGTCGTAACCACATTTTAACACGGGTGAGATAGATGCTTGTGGAAGAGGTTGGCTTAGTACAGATTGTGTTTGTTACCCTGTCATTATTTTTCCATAAATAATGCCTGAATGATGCAGCCATATGGTCCCAATCATTCAGATTGTTAATATATTAATTCAGCAGCATTGCAGAAGCTTTTTCCCCCTTTTTTCTGATATAAATTCTATGCAGACACATCCACACATTTATTCAATTCGTGTTCCCATGTGAATGACAGATTGTTTTTGATGACCCCAGCATCTGGATGACTCCATCTGCCAGGACCGATTCGGACTGTATGAAGTGGTATTTATGGATGTCTTGTTAACAGAAACTGCTGCTTTGACTTTTGTTGTGAGAAAGCTGCAGCTGTGTTTGTTTGCTGTATTCACATAGCATTGTGCTGTAGTCCTGTTATTATAATTTGAATATATTGTGCCTAAAGAGAAATTAAATGTGTGTGTGTGTGTGTGTGTGTGTGTGTGTGTGTGTATATATATATATATATATATATATATATATATATATATATATATATATATATATATATATATATATATGTATGTGTGTGTGTGTGTGTGTGAGTGTGTGTGTGTGTGAGTGTGTATAATTGTAGTATTGTATGATTTATTTTAATAACAATAATACAAATAATTAGAAATAGATATTATTATATAAAAAAAATCGTCAAAGTTGTTCTAGCAACCTGAAATGGAATTATGCAACCTTCGATACAATAAGTTTACTTTTAAATGTACTTTTTTCTTTTCTGTTTTTTAATTCGAAGTGAGTTTTTTTTAGTAGGCCTACATTGAATTTTTGTAACATTTATCATACACGATAAGGTCTTTGCTTTCACGCTTCTTAGGAAAGTGAAATTTGAGCCTGACATTTAATAGGAACCTGTTGCACAAACATTTGAAAACTACATTATCTAATATTAGGCAAGGATTTCTGTATTTTAGCTAGACATGTCCAGAACACTGCTGAGAGATCCTATTCTGCGTGGAAGGATAACAAATCTTTTTATTGGTTCCTTTTGCAGTAAAATCCCATTTACTAAGCCACATTAAAGTTAACAATAGATCAAGTGGTTTTGTATTTACGTAATGCCCTTTCTGTCTCATGTAATTCCCACTTCAATAGGACCAGTCTGTGCTGTAAGTGTGTGCCAGGGCAAATTGTTTTGATTTGCGAAACTTTGTATCAAACAGCGCTTTTATGTTCTGAGATTCCTGGTAAGCAGAGTTTTGACTAAGTGTCATGTTGAATTAGGATCAGTATCCTTGAAGAGGCCCAGTTACCTCTCTGCTCTTCCTCACATGTTCTTGGGGATTCATGGGAAGAAACTACATTCATTTTCCTGGATTAGTGACCTCTACTCGTTTTTGTAATGCTTAATCCATATGTTACCCTAAACCAGGAGTTCTTTAATGGATTTTGTTGTCATATGCTTTGAACTATTGAGGTTTGTCAAACGCAACCACTTCCTTTCTGTGTCACTAACATACACACTTTTTTGGTCTTTCAGCTCTAAGTCCTTTGATCTCCAGTTTCTCCCATCCTGGTGTAAGGGACTACTCTCAGCTGACCCTTGACCTCACCAGGAATGAACTTATAGTGGGAGCAAGGTAAAAACTTTATATTGATTGATGTAATATGTTCAATACAAATACAGAGTTTTATATTTCTATATTTCTATGTTTCTTTTACAGTATAATTTAACATTTTATTTGGAATTTCATTATATAATATGTATAAGTGTACATATATTTGTCATTTTTTGGTCAATACTACAACCCATAATTGTATTTGTGTTTAGACTTTATTTAGTCATTTTATTCAGCAAGAAAAATTAAAAACAGAACCATTTTTACTAGAGGTCTCAGACTTTTGGACCAAACTTTATTTTTAATTCCCCTTGGCAAATAAAGGGTACATTTTCATTGCATCTCCAGTAGATGATATAAATTTAACCATTTTCAATCTCTCTTTTATTTTGTCTGCAGAAACTACCTCTTCAGACTGAATTTAAACAACATTTCCCTAATTCAGGTGAGAAACAGACCTACAGTGCTTATTAATGGTAAATATTCTCCACTAGATGAGGATTCCTGTTTCATGTAGCCTTTGTGACTTTGTCTATTGCCGTCTGTCAGACCTTTGGGTGTTGGAGAGTGCTGGCTTATGGCTACTGATATTGAAATGAATGGGTCAGTACCCAGAACTGCCTGGACAGACTTCAAAGAAAGCAGAGATGCCATCACAGAGAGCTAGGGGCGTCCTTAGCGAAAGTACCAAGTTTCTAGTCTGGCTTGGAGCTAAAACCTCTCAGAAGGTCAGCCAGGACTGTCTGAGGTCTAAATAAAGCAGTGAAATGAGACTGTGGTGGCTTTCCCACCTGTTGCTGCGGTTGCATATATCTCTTTTATTCCCCCAGTAATCTCTGTGCCGTGTCTGGTAGATGTACCAGAAATGTATTGAATGCTCTGACTCGCAGACCACTCATAATGTTTCATGCATGAAGCTTTTGGTTGAAGACTGAATAAAATTTGAGTATCAGCCGGTTTCATTCTCTCTCACCTTAGATATCCAGCGCACATCTGAATGCACAACAAATCGGAGCTAAATAAGCCACTCCATTCACATATTCCCATGTCTGCGTCTAGTGTTTTGTTTCAATGACGTTACTAAATTTGCAGTAGTTTTCTCCGCTGTCCCAGCGGAGAGGATTAGATGCAATTTCATTTTCCTCCATCTCACCTTCGCCTGGTATCTCTCCTGGGCGATTCCAAACTGTGAATAAACAAGGCCGATCTTTCTTCATTTCGACTAACTGGAGCATCACAAGCGGAGGCAGGGTCCAAATCGATGAGCAGTATTTTGCCAGCTTTTGAGAGTGTCTTTGCCTAAACCGCACACAGAGGAGAAAATTAAAACGGGCAGATGAAGAATGAGTCACTGCTGGCAGAATTGACCTGACAACACAAAGCATGGCTTCCTGAATTATAACCATTTCACATAACACCATAATTAATACATTTAGTTTTGCTACAGTAAAGCCATTAAATGGAATACATTACGGAGGTTGCCCTTTCATGGCTCCTGAGCATAAAATTGAGTTATTTGTCTTAGTAGCATTGATGAAAACCTTTGAGTTTACACTACTGTTCAAAAATGAAGGGTCAATAAGATATTTTGAAAAAGGAATAATTTATTCAGCAAGGACACTTGCTCAAAAAATGTCAGTGAGCACTTTTACACTGTTACATAAAAAAACAACAACTAAGTGCTGGTCTTTGGATGTTTTTAATAATCAATACTCTTGCAAAAAAACAAACAGTAAGTAAAGAAAGTAAGTAAGTAAACAAACAGTATTAGCTACTGAAAATAGCTACTGAATAAACTACATTTAAAAATATATTTAAATAGAAAACAGTGTTTTACAATTGTAGAACTGTTACTGTTTTGCTGTATTTCTGATCAAACAAAAGCAGCCTTTATGAGCTTAAGAGATGCCTATTGAAAACATAAAAAATATATATTTTTCGATTGTGAAACTTTTGAATGGTGATATAATGTAGATATTTAAGATTTATTTTGTTTTCATTGTATTGTTTAATGAGAAAATAATTGATTCCACTTCAGATTTCCTTTGAGCACAGATACTTTTTTAAAACGTTCTATGAATATAATTTGGTAACAAAACTGCAGTAACCAATTAGCATTTTGGCAGATGCAGCCATTAAACTTTTTGTTAGAATTTCAGCACCTATACATCACATCTTGTAGCCAGAGATTCTATTATATGCTTTCATTTTATTCTTAGAATAAGCCATTGTCTGAGAACACATTGATGTCTGTGTAGTATCCTCTTTTATTCATTCGTTCCTATCATATTCACACATTCTTCATCTTTTCATCCCTGCTCGCTGTACTTTTTTGTCCACACTTCCACCTGCATGCCACCTCTCTCAGTCTCCTTTTGTCCCTCTCCCCACACCATTAGAGCTATCCTGCATCTTTCTGCCAGAGTGTAATGGGGCTGACAGAAAGCCAGCTCATCTCAGAAATGTATGTCTTGGTGCCAAACATGCAGCCGTTGGCAGGGGAGAGCAACAGCTCAGGCGAGCCTTTTCAACTTTACCCAGGCTCGGATGGGGTGAAAAAGCTGATTCTTACCACTTGAATTATTCACTTCGGCTGACCCATGGGTACGCACCTGCTGTCCTCATTTCCGTGAAACTATGAATATGGGAAATTTGCGTGGCCTGGTATAATGTACACTACACTAGAATGTAACTAAAGTTTTCTTTCTTATGTGATTTTTAAATACTTGAAAAGAAATTACTGTAGCTGTTGGAATTATGCATGCATAAGAATTTCATTTATTTATGTAGAAATGCATGAATATAAAACATATATACATACTGCTTGCGTAGATATGCATAAGTTAAAGAGAAAAAACCCACCATTTAAAAATGTGTAATGATAATTTACATTGTCTTTTATACTTTATGCTCATGATTTGTTTATGCATTTATTTGATCAAATATAAAAACAGTATTCTGTTATTATTACAATTTAATATTATTGACATATATAGTATTTATTCCTGTGATGACAAAAAGCACATTTTCAGCACTACACAGTGTCACAGAAATCATTGTAGTATCCGATTGCTTAAGAAATATTTATTATTATTAATGCTAAAACTGGTATTGTAATAATATTTCACAATTGTAATGTATATTTACATTTTAGTTGATAATTTTTTCTTTTAAAAACATAAAAGACAACAACAGAAGTAACAATCTAATAACAACATTTTGTCTGTAGTATGTATGTAAATAAAATGATACAAATATTGTTATTATTAGGTGTTCTTTTTATATAATAGTTTATAATATTTGACATTTTATTTCATTTTCTACAGATATGTCTGGACACGTATAGTCCGTAATATTAAAATATTTCTTTAAAACTCTTACTTACATTTCCGTTCTGAAAGTTTAGTTCAGAAACCATTTGACTGGTATTGAAACTAGACACTCTGAACACAAAGCAATTTCATTTTCGACAACTGCTTTATAAATCAACCCAGGGTGCACAGAAATGATTTATAAATGAAGCACATTTATCCACACCATATTTTGTAACTACCGCCATTGTCAAGCATTAGACTTTTCTCAGGATCCCAAACCTGTCTATCCTGAGATCCTGCATGCTGTCTGTGCACACTGTGCTGCTGCTGCTGGTTCCCAAGATCTGAACGGATACATGAGGCGGCAGGATTCCGCTGCTTCCGCCTGCGAAGGACCAGCCGTCTCATGGGATCAGAAACATCTGATGATGTTGGCGTCACTATGTTGGCACAATGGGGAGCTCAAGGTACTGAGATCTAGACCCACCCACATACTGCGCTCCTTCCGTGGCGTCCCTAAGACTCCTTCACGCTGTAAGTAGGTTCTATTACATGAGCGATAGAGAGAAACTCAGAACACAGCTTCTGTCAGCTTCTCTTTCCTTCTCGGCTCTTGATCCCGTCCTTTGGTAGGCATTTGCGCAAATGGACCAGATTTGGACAGATCGGTTTACAATGTGGGATGAACTTCCTCTCTCGCACAATTCAGGCGGTAGCATATAGCCAGTCACAGACTCCATAAGCGTTATTGAATCTGTCGTATCTGACTAATGCAATTGCTCAGGAGAAATAAGATAATGACAGTTCATTCTCAGAGCCTGCATTATTCTATTTATGTGCTCATGGCTATTAATTTACATTATGGCTGTATCTAATGTGAAAATAGATGTTCGTGCACCATGCTGTTCCGAAAAACAAAAGTTCAGCCATCATCTAAATGCTTTTTGCAAAATGAGCTGGAATAATTTCTCCATTCGCAAAGATGTCGCTGTAGTTAGAGCAAATATATTAGAGCATGATTTTCTCAGGTTTCACGCTACCAGACAGAAGTTTGTACATACTTGAATGAGTTTATAATGATCTTTGATCTGAAGGCATATTCTTGATATGTTTTGTAGACAAATATAAATTGATTTATGTACATTGTATTTTTGTGAAGCAAGGCATAATTTTCTCTTGCAGATTCTCCAGAATGCACCCTGTAAAATAGGTTAAGCTACTTTGACCAAACTATAAAACATAATCATTTATAGCTATGCATAATTCCCCTATACTTGCATTTGTGTAATGTTATAGTCTTTACTGTTTCCTTAACATAAAGGAAATAGTAAAAATAAAAAACACATTTGGTTTGTCTAAACATTTTGCCTGGTATAGTGAAGGGTCTTAGAATGAAAGTTTAGATCTGCCACATAAGACGCTCAGAACCTCTCTGGAGATGGAACCAGACCAGAAGCTTGACCTCAGGGTCACTAAAGAGTGATGTGATGTTATGTGCGGCAATGAAGAGCTATGGGAGAGGAGCGTTTTCTTTGCTGAGGAGTCAGGAATGAGATAAAGCCCTCAGTTCGACAGAACTGGAATGTAAACAAATGGTTCATGGATAAGTTAGTTTGTGAGTCTATCTCAAGTCTGCATCATCCGTCTTTATCCAGTGGACTTGCTTGCATGCCACAAATACTCATAACGACATCCTCCCTCCATCTCTCAGTGGAATCTCTGTCACAACTCCCCTTCTGTCTTTGTTGATTTTCGTTTTTATGTCACGCAAGTACATAAAGTACAATAAAGGATAAGAATTTAATGCCACCGAGGAATCCAGACACTGCTCAGTCTGAGTCTGGTTCATAGTTTTGGGGTTCAAGTTCATGCATGGGCCCAAGTGAATTGTGTGGATGTGCTTGATGGTTTGCTTTTTTTATATCTGACACAGTTGTATTAGGATGACTAGCAGCTAGTTTTTAAGTTGTCATTTTTCATGTGTTAGAAGCTAGTTACAATGTCCTAAAAAGCATGGGCTCTCTTGTTTTATTAAATGAATTAAAAGGGATGAAAATTGACAGTAAAGACTTTTATAAAGACAAAATTAATGGATCAAAAGGATTAATCATGATTATTCACATCCAAAATAAAAGTTTTTGTTTGCATAATATATGTGTGCTGTACATAATATATATATATATATATATATATATATATATATATATATATATATATATATATATATATATATATATATATATATATATATGTGTATACATAATAAATATACACAGTACACATATACACTCAGTTTCCATATTAAGAAGAAGAACAACTGTTTAATACAGTTTAAAATTATTACTTGATCCCAAAATAAGAATATTAGAATGACTGATAATTTTGGATTTAGCTTTATATTTACAGGAATAAAGATATTGTACATTTATTGCATATTTGATCAAATGAAGGCAACTTTGGTGAGTATAAGGATTTATTGAAGAAAATTAAAAATCTTTCTGTGACTTTATTATTTCTTTTCTAAAATTGTCTAAAGTGTCATAGCAGACAGTTTTGGCGAATGATCTGCATGCAATTGGACATCTTTCATTTAGCCTGAAAATATATGAGGGATTTTGGTAACAAATCAGTGCTTAGCGTAGAATAAATAAATGAAAAGCAATACAGGTAAACATAAACAGAGATTAGCACGGCTGTCACAGCCTTCCTTCTGATGTAATTTCAGAGCATTTCGCATGACCAAGATAAGAGCATTTAAGATTAACCTTTCATTGTGCTGCTCTACAGTGTACCACCTTAAGAATTTCCTCAAAGTAATCATTTTCTATTGCTATTTCACAATGTTTGTAAAGGCTGTGTAAAGAATCAGGAATCTTTCAAAGGTCCTGACCCATTTCAGAGCACAAAGCGCCATGAAGAACCACATTAGATGTTTTTTTTCCAAATGATGAAGCCAACCGACATCAGTTTATTTATTTTTTACGTCTATACAATGACCAAAACAGCACTGGACTCCATTGGGCAAGACATACGAAAGATCATAAATTCTCCCCATCTTTCCCATCCTCTGTGTTTGTGCAATAGCCTGAAACAGAGGTCAAAAATACTTCACAGAATTCCCACACATTTGCTCTGAAGGGTACACTGCTCAGTCTATATCCAAAATTCAAACATCCGAGATGTCAGCCTCTGCATTGACAAGACAGAGGTCTCTGCTTTCTGTCAACAGACAATGGCGTGAGAGCTCTGTGTGCCGAATGCGTTCAGTAGACATTGTTACAGCTGCTTTGGCCGGCGACCCTGTGGTCAGAGAGGTGACTGCCCCTTCAGCTGTAACCAATAAAACAGGGAAGTACCCGACGTGAGCAAATAGCAGCTGGGAACAAGAGCTGTTTAGATTCTGCTCTGGTGTTGTTTTTGTTAGAGAAATATGTTCAGTGTTCACAAATACTCTGCGGTGATTATGAAACAGCATCCGGCTCAACAGATGGAAATGCATGAGCACAATGGTGGCTGCTGCTCTCATTTATTCTAATGATCTGACAGAGGCTCGCAGGATCACGGCAGCAGCTATGCGGCGTGCTACATTTTCATATTCTAGCTCTGCGTGGGATGGCTGAGGCCTTAGGAAAAGGATGCTTTAGACTTGAGATCAAAATGAGGAAGAGCAACGCTAAGCGTCTTCTTTTTGGTATGATCACTCAGCGTTCGCCCAAGGTGCAAATTTCAACTCTCTGACCTCCGAGTTTGATGAATCTGGGCTGATTTCATCCTACCCACTCATGATTAATTTCCCTCTGCAATTTGCCCAGATTAAATTATTGATGCAGTCTTTGCCAATGGAGGCTAATTTGTGACAGATAACAATGGAAGAAGACAATGAAACCCAACGGGAAATGCCTTTTTAAAGAAAAAAATGTGAAAAAATGATTTCACTTGACTTGCAGCAGGCAATTTAATTTATTGCTAGTCTTGTTAACAAAATTACTGGCAAAAATGTTTCATCACAAAAGATCTGTCAGTTTGCCTTTGCATAAAAAGTAGAAAATGTGTTATTATTGGTACATTTTAAAGATATATTTATCAACTGCAAAAACAAATAAAATAATATAATAAAATTAAAATAATAATCTGACATTTTTTTACATTAATCAGTATTATTGACTTGGTAAAATGTCTAAACATTTTAAAATAGATGCTCATATAATACTGGTTTACAATTTTTAAAAAACAAATATTATAACACTTGTTGTTGTTCTCTATTAATATTTTTAACAAATGAATATTTCCCATTTTAGTACTAAGTACTTTACTAAAGCAAATTGATGTTATTTATTATGTATATTTATTTATTTATTATTTTTAATTTAAAGATAAAACATTAATTAGAAAATTAAACCAAAAAAATTTTGTAAATACTTTCTGTGTGCAAAAACAACAAAAATAACAATTTATTTAACAATTTTCCCTCAGAGTCTTCTGAAGAGTACTACAAAGCATGCATGCGCTTTTCTCCTGAACACAAACATTGTAATCACATCACATTTTTTTTTGTTTTGCTTTCCAGTAAAATTAAACATTTAAAGGTATAAAAATGTAAAATAAAAACTACAATAACAACAACAAAAAATAGCTTAGAGGTAATACGACTTCTTTAGAGTATGTAAGATGAATAAACTTTTTCTTTTTCTTACTTGGAGAATAAACTGAACAAACTTTTTAGTGATTTATGCTTTAAAGGATGAGAAAAGCACTGTGGCATCGGTGTGCCCTCAGCCTCTCAAATCATTGCTCTTTTGCTTAGGAGTTTTTGTAACTTGCTGAGGCAGTTGGGTTCACTCAAAATGAAGCCCTGTTAAATTAAAACCATCACTCACGCTCTCTACACATACGCCTTTACGGTGCATGCGATGATGCTTTTATCCCGGTGTTGTAGAGTGACTGCGTTGTTATAGCTGTGCATTAGACACTGACCTGTTGCTTCATTTCTCATCCTGTTCTTCAGCCCCAAGTAAATGCGTTCAGACGGCACAGCTGTGAACCTTCAAAGGGCTCACTATTTGCATGTCCAGGGCACACACGTCTCTAGACAAAACCAGGCAGTACCTTTATTCAGGCCTACAGAGCGGGGGTGCTCACCGCCATGCCACACTGCCTCTATTTTTTTCTGATGCTGAATATGGTGCTGGAATGTGAAGTGAGAGAGAGAAGGCTCAGGGAATGTCGTGGGGGAAGGAGAAGATGCTAGAGAGCATATCTGCGCCCTCTTGTGTAAGGTTCAGCGTTCTTAGACAATGAGGCGGAGGTATTGAGAGTCATGTCACATCTTTGAGGGCGCATGTAAATGGGGATGGGGCCGCCTCAATAGGGCACTCTGTTAAAGGACAAAACAGGCGGTGCCTCGGCTTGCCTATTGAAGCACACGGACCTTTGAAGATACGCCAATGAGACGGATAGCCACGCTGCTCCAGCTGGCTGGATGGGGGCGAGGAGCCATCACGCTTTAATCAGGGCCTCCTAATGAGTATGCAAATGACATTTTCATCCCAAAACAGTCAAGTTTTGGAGGAAGGGAGTGTTCGTTCAAACTTATGGTCTGTACTTCAAGTATCAGTCATTGTATTTTTGACTTGTTTTCTGATAAAATATCTAACCATTTTTTAAAATGAATTTACAGAAGAAGTGAAACTGTAAAAAAAAGGATATTTATAATTTTTTTCTTAAATTGTGAGGTAGATAAAAATATATCAAGTCAGAGGTACATTGATTAATCGTGATTAATTGTTTGACAGCACTATTAAAAACAATAATGTGACCTATTTAAACAAAAAATTGATATAGACATATCCTAGGAAATTATGCGTAAAAGTACTTTTGACAAAGCGATGTGATGGCTTTATATTTTATTTTATTTTATTTGCAGATACTTTAGCTGGTATTTTAGCTTCCTATATGAGACTGTTGTTGGAAAACAGAAGGCAAGGATTATATATACAACACTATCTACTATCTAAGAAAATGTATATACAAAGTTTACATGAAATTTAAAAAGTGCTATCATTGTCCAGAGGCCTATGCTTTACCCTGGAAAGTTGAGCCAAACCTGTATTCGATTTTTTTTCTTTTGGTTTAATATGTGCTTGGTTTAAAATGATCCCTTGTGATGTGTATGTTTAAATTATTTATACTATATAATTAATTGAATAAAAGTTTATATTATGCATGCAGTTTTATGACCTTGTATGATTGAGATACATTATATGAATGTTTTACTTTTTAAAACATTAATTTGTCAACATATTGTGAGAGAAGAAAAATGGTGTTCTTAATGACAAGTAACAAGTGCTTGAAGGTGGCTTGAGGACAGGTGCAGTGTCCCATGATATGCTTTTCAGTTATAATACTTGTAATGTGCCAGCGAGACAATAGCCTTATCAACGAAAGCACACAGCTTGCAAACTGCGTAATGCTCCACCATTCTGCCCTATCTTGTGCTCATATTAGCATTTTCTCAATACTTGATGTGAATGGAAAGCATTTTCTAGCCGCCGTTGTTTCTGTGCCTCACTAATTTATGTATAAATAAATCCCAACTATTTTATCCCTCCATGAAAAATTCATGATACTATTTCATGAGGATGCCAGGGCAGGGGCTTGGTGCCGCCACCGTTATTAGAACAGATGAAGTTTGAGTAATTATGCCACAAATAGTGGTGCCGAGTGTGATTTCTGAGCTAGTGCACATACACGGTGCAAGTGGTGGCCTCATTAGACCAGCGAGATCCATTGCAGAGCCACATTAGGCTGCACAGTCTCAGCACACATGCCTCACTGTGATTTCTCTTTGACAGCTTTGTAGGCGAAACGGATGCTCATCTGTGATTCCAACATCTTTTATACCCTTTAGGGAGTTTTACAGCATTTGCGAATGGAAAAAAAGTGCATTTTGGACTGCTTTATGGTGCATCATTTGTTATTCAAGCATTGTAGGGATGTGAAACTGTCGTTTATCTTTCTTAGCATATGTCTCTATTTTTTTCTTAAACTGCTCCAGTTCAAGGAAGCTACTTTATTTTCAAAAACAGTATTGTTTTTAGCTTAAAAAATTAATTAATTATTATTATTATTATTATTATTATTATTATTATATTAAATGATAATAACATTTTATTTAGTAATAAATTAATATTACTTTGACAGCTAAGACTTTTAAAATTATTTGCAAAATTTATTGAAATTATTGAAAAAGAAATTCTTTTAAATTTTCTCGTCTAAAAATGTTTATATTTATTGTTTATTTTATTAATAAAAGTGTAGTATAAGAAATATTAGTGATTAGTAAAAATATAGTAGTATCATTAATAATGTAAATAATTCAAATGTATTATTATTACATTACATTACAATAATAATACAATTCTAATAATAACCATACATTTTTGCTTTATTTTACTTTGTATTTTATTTTATTCTTTTTAAAGCTAAATTAAATCCTGTGTATGTAAGACCACATTTCTTGTTGGTGTTTATGACAGGGTACTTGAACCATACTGAAGAGGTTATGAGAGTATACCACAAAAAAGGTTGAAAAACCAGGGCTTAATGAACAAACAGCTGCGTCATTACCTCTGCATGCTTTTAATCTATATATTACCTCATCTTCTTTGGCATAACGCTTGTCAAAAGTAATTTATCATTCAAAGATTCAAACCTCCCACCAGTGAAAAGCTCTCCCATCACCATCCACCCCAGCCTGGTGGATTCTGGCCCCCCATCGGTGGCAGGGTTTCCAACTTCACATTCAATCCCTCGCCAAACATGGCATACAGTGTGCTTTTCACAGCCTGCCTCTTCAGAATGCTCTTTGGGAATAGCATTGGAGCACTGGCATTGTTCCAGTGTGGTGTGAAGAGAGGGACTGCCGTGGCTAAGGTCAGGGTTAAGCTGACGAATTCTTCCAGAAAACAGGGCTCACAGACAAGATGTTAATGACCTGAACGATGACTCACCGCTTAGGCATCCATCACAAACATGTCTCAGTCCTGAAACACGCATGAATGCAAACACAAACAAAAGAGCACCAGATCTTTGTGGCATTGTTGTACCTGACAGCTTTGGTGTTGTTAACTGCTTTGACTGTCAAGGAGGAGGTAGCTAAATCTATACATGATGCCACCAATAAAATTCAGGCAGTTTTGCAATATTAAAGTGCCCCTATTATGATTTATGAAAGGTTGATATTTTGTTTTTGGGAGTCCCAAATAACAAGTTGACATTAATGAAAGGTCAAAAAAACGGACATTTTCTTATATTATGCAATTATTTTGACCTTATTTGTTCAATGACTCTCAAATGTGACTCAAAGGCCTGCCGTGATTTCATTTAAAGCAGTCTTTTAACTCATTTTAATTGTACAAATCACCCAAAAATGGAAAAATTCTTCATCCTCATTCTCCTTTCAAGCCCTTACGACTTATTTACGACTTGCAGTTTGAAGAGTTTTGATGCAACAATTCTTTTTTTACCAGATGATTGCTGGTGAGCTCCTAATATGATGAAAAAAATATTGGCCTTAAATCTTATTCACGTTGCATCAAGATATGTCAATGTCAATGATGACTAAATGCTCTTGTGTTTATCCTATTTAAAAATACAAGCGACATTTGAGAGCTGTGGCGTAAGACAAAGTCTTTTGAATTTTCATCTTGTTGATTGATGTATTTTTCTTTGTCCACTTACCGACCAATAAGATATATTCTGAAAGGTGCATGCGCCACCTATCAAAATGTACTTTTCGTTCAGTGTGATGAATGTTATTTCACTTTGGGTTTGATAGTTAATCGATTTTCCAAATTGTTCTTACATTTTTTTCATGTTTATGACAACATGAAACGTCTTGAGTTTCATTTTAAAAATGATTTGTTTCAATGATTCAGAGTCGGTTCTTTCTTTTGAGAGAAAATAACTTTGTACACGGTGCACTTTCAGATTTAAAACTTGGCCGGATGTTTTCATTACTACTCTACATTCTACATTATTACTCAATAGGGGTATTTTATTTATCCAGTCTACATGATCCAAATCAACATTATGTGCAACATTTGCTGTTTTTAAACTGGCATGTGGGAAAATGCACCGAGAATTTCACAAATTTCCCTTAAGCACACCAAGTTTTTGTCTAAAGCTCGTTCATGAATTTATCCCATGAAGTTTGCCATATAATATTCCTCCTGATTCAAATGTTGAGAATAATTATGATGATTTAGTCCCATCCGTAAGAGCTCACTTGAGCCAAAGCATGGCAGGTCATGTAAGAGGAAATTGCGCTATTAATACACTAAACCAATTACCATCAGCTTTATCTGCTTTTCCACATTGAGCGGTTTCTTATGTTCCTAATATTTCCTTTGAACCTTAGTGGGCCATACAAACAAATGGAGTATATTTAGTGTTTCATTCGAGATCTGAAACCAATGGGACCTCAAGCTGAGAGACAAAGGTGGCGGCTTTGTGCTTTTATCTGAATAATTTGTGAAAGGTCCGCGTGATTGTGCACATGCCAACCTTAAGGCAGCAGGATTGCAGTTTTTAAGTGCTGCCTCTATTATTGTTGGCTGGACATGGAGCTCTAAGGGGGCATAATTGGGCAGAGGAAAATGGGGTGGCTTGCGCTGGAAGAGAGAGAAGACGACGAGGTCTCTGTGCTTGAATGAGACTAGGGGATGGTATTTACATGCAAATTGCATCTGGTCTTCCAACTGTCTAGTTACCTCACCCTTTTAAGCCGCTGGCCCACTTATCATGCTGTTTACACAATAAACACCACAATAAGGTTAATGTCTTTTGATGCATCTGGCTAAATGCAATATTATCATCAACAATTGCGTAACCTGGCTCCTGCTTTATTGCAAACAGCTGCCGGGCAACTGCGAATCACGGCAAGTCACTTTTTCGGGGTTTATTTTGGTTTCCTAGGCAACGGAATGGGGCCCAGACGAAGACACCAGGAGGTCCTGTCAAAGCAAAGGGAAGACGGAGGTAACTTTAAACCCCCAGGTTCTCTGTTGAATAGGCACATTTCTTTTAAAATGCTGACAGCCCATTGGCCAGAGGGGTCGGGTATTGTTGAGATTTGTGGGAGGGCAATATGTTGAGCTTACGTATTCAGTATTTTAAAGCCCAGAGGTCAGTATTTTCTTTCTTGAGCGTATCATTCGCTGAATGTGAAAGGCAAAATGAAAAATCCACCAGCACATTAAAGCATTGGCAGGAAAAGCTTAGCTCTTTAGAATGGATCTAAAGACGGGTTTTTTTAACCAACACTAACACCTAGTTTGACTTTTTTCCCCCTATGTAACATGTTATTGGTATTAAAGGAACACTCCACTTTTTTTGGTAATAGGCTCATTCTCCAACTCCACCAGAGTTAATAAGTTGAGTTTTACCATTATTGGATCTGTTCAGCCGATACCCTGGTCTGGCGATAACACTTTTAGCATAGCTTAGCATAGATCATTAAATCTAATTAGACCAGTAGCATCACATTCAAAAATGGCCGAAGAGTTTCAGTATTTTTTCTATTTAAAGCTTGACTCTTGTGTACTAAGGTCAGCGGCGTAATAACCAAGGAAGTAGGTGCAATGATATCATGCAGCGGATTTAATGATCTATGCTAAGCTATACTAAAGTGTTATCGCCAGACCAGAAGATCGGCTGAGTAGATTCAAAACTGGGAGTTGGAAACTGAGGCTATTTCCAAAAAAGTGGAGTGTTCCTTTAAGAACATTAGTGATCTGCTGCTCACTTTTTCAGTAAATGATGTACATTTGCTAACGTTGTGGCAGTCTTGAATAGACAGTACAAATCACAGTCTTTTCCCTTAGCTGTTAATTTAAGGCACGTGGCTTTATACCTCAGTGGTGTTAGGGTGCTTATCACATCCCATTCTTTTTGAAATGTTGTTACTTTTACAGTCAGCTGCACAAAAAGGTTGATGCTGTGACTCGCTGATCCAGTGTTAGATGGGATTATTTTGTGTGTAGTAGTAAGAAAATAAAAGCTGAGGTAATCTCACTCTTTGGTGAAGCGTAAATGCTCTCACAGGAAAATGTGTATGTGTTCATGTTAATAAATTAATAATTAATGTAAAGTAATAATTTTATTCTGCAAGGACACATTAAATTGATAAAAGGTGACAATAAAAATACTTATATAGATAAACTCTCTTTATCAAAAAATTATGAAAATGGTTCAATGTTCAAAAACATTAAGCAGGACGGATATTTTCAACACGAATAATATATATCATATTTCATATGAATATGAATTAATATGAAGTGTTTCTTGAGAAAGCAAAAAAGCATATTTGAATGATATCTGGAGGCAGAAAAAACTGCTTTATAATTGTTTACAAATAAAATATAAAACTATTTTAAATGGCAATAATATTTTTATATTACTGTATTTTCTTGATATTTCATAATCTAGTCATTTTTGGTTTAAATGAAAATGCAGCTTGGGTGAGCATGAGAAATGTCTTTTCAAAACTCTTTTGAATGTGTATATATTTATCCTATTAAAGATAAAAAGAGATTTTTGATGCAGTTTAAGTTTCTATTTCCACTATGATGCATAAAGCAATGTCTGCTGAAACTTTCTATTTCTTGACATCTTTCTCACCCAATATTATTCAATGGGGCTGTAAAAAGTTAATTTCAAAGAATACATTAGCAAATTTAAACATGGAACACAGTGAATTTCTGTCAGAGAATAGCATACTGTTATTTACGTACATTTTTAATTACATATTTTAAATTATATACAGTACCATAGTATTTTAAACATGTCACTACTATTGTCATCTGCATCTTCTCATGCAGGTGGAGTGTCAAAACTACATCCGGGTGTTGCTTGTCAACAAGACAGAGGTGATCACCTGCGGTACCAATGCCTTCCAGCCCCTTTGTATCACCAGAGAGGTAAGCATCGATCAGTTAAATCCAACCTGGTCTCTTAAAAATAGGTACCTGTGTGCACTTTTTGTGCAACACGTTTTTACATGCCTTACTGCATGTTTCCGCTGCAGTTTCCAAGACAAATTTTGGTTTATTAACAGAAAACTTCCACCAGTTTTCTTTTATTTGGGAAACTGCAGTAATATGTACTTATTGGTACGTATTTTGTGTCTCGCTAAAAAGTGCACCAAGGAACGTTTATGCCATGAGACCAGATAGGTTAAATGAGCTGCCTAAACTGGAGTGTGTGTGTGTAATCCATACCCTATCCTCCTCTCAGGCAGGGAACATGAGCAGAGTGTTGGAGAGGGTGAACGGAGTGGCCCGCTGCCCCTATGACCCCCGTCATAATTCGACGGCTGTAGTGACCGAAAGCGGAGAGCTGTATGCTGCCACGGTCATCGATTTCTCCGGCCGGGACCCTGTTATCTACCGCAGCCTAGGAGGAATGCCGCCTCTGCGGACCGCCCAGTATAACTCCAAATGGCTTAATGGTACATTAATCTCATCATCTCATGTCTGATATTCTAGGGATCATCTGAACATTTCTCTTGATGTCCTTGCTTTTTTGTCCTACTAATATGCAGCCAAATTGCTAAATGTTTCTCTGGAAAAGAAAATTGTTGATGAGACTTTATTTAATTTTGTGTATGCTAATAGCACTCCCAAAAGGAAAGAAAAGTATTTTTTTCCCCTAGACAACAAAATTAAATGGAAATCAAACTGCGTTATTTTACTTAAGTCTCATCCTTTTTTTTCAGTTGGGGTGATGGTTTAATAAAACAATAATGTCCTCATTTCAGTATAGATCTTAAACATTTGACAGTCTCTGATCAAAACAATTCTGTTTGATTCAGACATTTCTTATAAAACAGGAGAAAGATCTGAGCAGGGTTAAAACTAATTTTAACTTAACTTAACTTAAACCATAAAAAATGACATTAACTGAAATAAAACATATGGAAAAATAAATTTTGTCTCTTGCCAAGGCATGATTTGTCTTTTTTTGGTTAACTTGAAGTAGGAAAATAAATAAATAAATAAATAAATAAAAAGAACACTTTATAGATATATAAAACTATAAAATTACAAAAACACAGCAAAATTACTAAATTACTTAATTAGCAAAAATAAAAACAAATCTAAAAGCTAATTCAAAATACTATAATAGCATATAAAAGATACAAACCAAATTTATTCTGCAGGTGTTGTTTTCAAGTTATTTTAGCATAATTGATATACTATAAAAAAAGTGTTTATTTTTTTTCTAGATCTATATTAACTAAAATAAATAGTTCAGTTAAAGAACTAAATGGGGTTTTTTTTGGGTTTTAGTGACTAAAATAACCATGTTTGTACCATGTTTGCTCTGACTCATTGTAAATGCATACAATACAACAAGTTCCTATATGATACCTAGCAAAAAGTGAGAAAAAGAAAGCTACCATCACAATTGTATCTTTTGAGTCAAAGGCAGTTTTTCAGAGCAGCCCGACCTGTCAAGGGAGGAACCAGTCAAAGATAGAGACAAACGAAACTCAGCACACTTCCTGCACAAAGTCAAAAGGTGTCAATAATCTCTCAGCTGCTGACACTGTGCCTTTTCCCATAGAAAATTCATCCAACGTCAGTCAAAATGGAATAAGCAGAAAGTTCTGATGCCAGAGCTGTAAGTCATACAGTGAGGCTCCACCGAGGAGATGTCAGAGGGTAGTTGAGGTGAAAGGAGAAGGACATAGACAAGGCTTGGAGAGTTAGGATTGGGCGGAGGAGATGAACGTTCAGGCATCCAGCAGTGTAATTATTCCTCATGACCGAGAGAGGGTGAAATTGCAGCTGCAACGCTTCACGTCACCCAGTCAGCTTGTAGTTCCACTGTAGGTTCACACTTGAGGAGAGAGAAAGACAAAAAGTGGAAAGTGGACTATTGAAGCTTATACGTTGACCTGCAGTAACACATATTGTAACCATTTTTAAATCAAATCAGCACAAGACCGCTTAATCAGAATTTCTGTTTTACTTCCATAATAAGACATAATTCAAAGTTAAAGAGAATATTCAACATGAAAAATTACCCTTATCCACTGTGAATAAGCTCTATTCGTAGCTAAAGTAGCTTTTTGGCTAATGGATAGCAACATAATGGAGTGGTTTGCTAACAGTTGCACGTACAAAATTTCTCTTCAAATATTACTTTTTTCAGTTTAGACAAAGTAAAAAATGAATTTTGAGTTAGCAAAAAAAGCTCTATTTTTAGCTAAAGTATCTATTTGGCTAGTAACATCATCAAGTGGTTCGCTAATAGTTGCACAACTGAATAACATTTCTTGTCAAATATACCTTTGTTTTATCCAAAGTAAAACAAAGAAAGTGAAATATAAATTTTGAGGTAGCTAAAGAAAACTTTTGGCCAATGGGTAGAAACATTATTTTGCTAGTTTGCTAATTGTTGCGAATTAATAATTTCTCTTAAAAAATGCTTTTTTCCAGTTTAGCCAAAGTAAAAGTTGAATTATGAAAAAAGCTCTATTTGTAGCTAAAATAGCTTGGCTATCATCAAGTAATTTGCTAATAGTTGCACAAAGGGAATAACATTTCTTCTCAGATGGGTATCAACTTAATCGGAGTGGTTTGCTTACAGTTGCACACATGAACGCCATTTCTCTTTGAAAATAGCTTATTCCAGTTTAGCCAAAGTAAAACTGCTAACCTTTTCAGTCGTTTGTTTGCGGGATGTGGACTCGATAGAGATGAAGTGTGAATTAAAAACGTATTTCTCAACTGGGGGTCAGTGAAGAACGGCATGAACCTCAAGGGTCTACAATCGAATCCAACCGGACTGTTATTATACCATTCGGGCCAGGTGCTGACTGAATGTTTTTATTTTTTTACACTGAGCCCATGTGGGTCGTACCCGAAGTGAGATGTGATATTGTTTTAGCACAGCTCTGATTCAACTAGAAATATCATCATCGCCTGCAGCTTGGCTATTAGCACATGCCTCTCCTCCGGTGCTTATTGGGACTCGTAATTCACTTCCCAGCTTAGTGTTTTTCCCTGGCTGCGGCTCGCAGATAAACACACACACATACAGGGACCCCTGATGGAGTGGCGGTGTGAAAATGAGGCAGTATTTACGTTCAGCATGGAAGAAGGAAAATACCGTTTGTCATGTTCAGTCCCTCACAAATCAGCACCCTCACACTCTGCCCATTTCAGCTTAGCAAAAGACCTGATGAATTCCTGCAGTCACTGAGAAGTAATTGTTCTAGTGTTTAATGGATTGGTATTGGTATTCACTGTGCCTCTCTGACCACTTGCTTCATCTGTGTGGAAGTGTAGTTATGATGTCTCTTTTAAACTGAAAGCAGAATAATTGTTTGTTCACAGCAATCATCTGTTAATGCATCAGGAGAGAGAACTAGTCTTTTTAAGGTTCACTGCTTACAAAATGTACCATGGTACAGTGAAGCATTGGCATATACCTTCTGTATTGTACTGTTTGATAAATTTGTATATAGTAGTATATTTTCCTGTTATTTTATTAATGAAAATTCATTGGGAGTATTTATTCACATTTAAAGATATAGAGATGGGATTGAATGTTAAAACCGTAGTATTATAAACTTTTAAAAGTTTGGGGTCAGTAAAAATGTAATGTTATACTATCAATGTTTGAAATAGTTGTGCTCCTTAATATTGTGATAAACTGTGATAATTTTTAAGGATTCTTTGATGAATAGAAAATTCAAATAGACAGCATTTATTCTAAATAATTAATTAAATCTTTGCTGTCGCTTTAATTTGAATTCCCAAATTAAACTGAATGAAAATTAATTTTATTTTATTTCATTATTACTACTGTAAACGTGTTTTGCTGTCTTTGATATGAATAAATAAAATATTTAATTTAATGTAAATTTTACTGCTTTAAACATTTGTTGACCCCAGTATGACTAAACCCTGTCTTTACTATGATATGGTAAAAAAACAAAAAAACTAATGCCTTGGTACTTTTAATAATAACTCAAATATTTTAAATATATATAAATTTATACACATACAGTATAAACACAGTTTTTTCAGTTAATAACGAGTACTGTTCTGCCTGTTTCTCACTCAAAAGCTATTCTGTGGTTTTAGATGGAACGCTAAATATAGCACAAAATCATACGGGCTATGCTGATGTTATCTTATTGTGATTTTGGACCTACACATGGTACAGTGCACAAAGTTCCACTCCCATCTTTATCATGTAATTCTGTTGCAGTCAGCTTTTGCCGACAGAGCAGTATCATATGCAAAGACTTCTCTGGGCTGTTCCACTGAGATTTGGTATTTATTGTGTTTAAAATTGAATCAAAAGCAGTTATGGCTATTGATGCCTCTCCTGGGCTTCACGGCGTAACAGTAATCTCATTCTCGTAAACTGCTGCGATGGCCCCAGCAGTGATTATAGTCATGCCTATTTACAGGTGAATATCTGTGGCATGCATTACTGGATGGGCTGGGGAATAAACAGGCCTTGGGGTAAGACATTATTCAGAGTGTGCAATATTAACTCTGACTAATGCAATCCAGACCAGTGCCACCTGGACCAACGGGACAGCTTTTCGTATTCAGTATTTCCACATGTCACATGCACACCTTTTTTCAGCTCCCGTCCTAGGCAAGCGTAAGCGGATATTAAGAAAGAGTGGAACAGGGATTCAGGCCAGTTTTCTATGGAAGTAAAGTAGTTGTTTTGGCGTTTAAACCACTTTATGCTGCATTACTGAGAGTACTGCTATAGATGTACCCATTTGAAATGCTTGTTGCGCCTGTAAGGTGTTTAGCCACGCTTTTTTTCCTCCTCCTTCAGAGCCTCACTTCATCTCGGCTTACGACGTGGGTCTTTTCACCTTCTTCTTCTTGAGGAAAACGCAGTGGAACACGACTGCGTAAGACGGTGTACTCGGGTGGCACGGGTGTGTAAGAACGACATAGGAGGCCGCTTCTTGCTGGAAGACACGTGGACCACCTTCACAAAGGCCCGACTCAACTGCTCACGGTCGGGAGAGATCCATTCTACTACAATGAGCTACAGAGCACCTTCTATCTGCCAGAACAGGATCTCATCTATGGCATCTTCACAACCAACGTGTAAGTCTAGTCATCAAACACAACATAATACAGCAGCTATGCCCTTTATATTTGCAAAGCAAGCACTGCTCATACCAGTGTAAAACTTATATTCTGATGGATACATTATGTCCAAATATAAACACTTGGGAAGTGAATAGGTACAAAACCCATGCTTTGCATATATCATTTGTCAAAATTAACTATATGAATTGCAAATGAAGTTAGCAGGTTAAGTCTTCATTGTGTTCGAGAACTGTGAGAAAGCCTTAGAGAGGAGTATAGGAATATGCTGCATCTCATCCACCTCTGTTAAAACTTAGAACAAAAAAATAAATTAGCGCTAGATTAATATATTTTTGTCCTTAAATGCAAGTGACTTTGCTAACAAAGTATTTGCTAAGAATATAATCTTCACCAAGTGCTTCTTCTTTGTTATGTTCATATATTGCAGTGTTTTGATGTATATACTATATCCTGTTTACTGCATATTAGTTCATATAGTAATTGACTGATCATGCAGTATGCAACAAAATCACTTCTACCCACCTTGGTATTGCAACACTTCTTGGTGATGCTACCTAGACTCATGGCATAAATGTACCTGGATGCACTTTTAGCGAGAGACACAAAAATATGTACAGACAAGTACATATCAATGCAGTTTCCAAAAGAAATGAGAGGCTGTAAAACTGCCTTTTATTCCTTTTCACGCAAATGTACAGAGGTTCTATTAATAAAGCATGATTTTCACACAATTACTATAACAATTACTTATTGTACAATAGCATGTTATGACTACAATGTTAATATGCTGGGAGATTTGAAAATGTATGCTTTTGAACATTACCATCACACATATCCAGCTTCATATATATGGGTTTTCTTAGATGGTAGATTTGTTTGGTAGCTCATGGAGTGTGGAGATGTACTTAAGAGGCGAGGAGCTCTGGTTCAAATCCCGTGTAAAATGGTTCGACAAAAAAGTTCAAAACTGTGTAAAAGGAACTTGAAATTACACGGTTGCTTCAACAAATGTATTTTTATAGCAGTTTTGCTTTTGTTAACAATATCGGTAGGTTTAGGGCTGGATTTGATGTAGGGCATATTTCCATTTTTTTACATATTTTTGACATAGCATTAACTTTTAGTTCAATTCTAATCCACTGCAATACATACCTATATATACATAATAAAAATGTGCCAGGGAACCTGTGTTTTAGTGGACTTTTCTCTTTGAAACTGCACCGAAATGTGCAGTAAGGTACGTAAAAAGAGGTACATATTTTTATGAGACCAGGTTGGATTCTGTCCTATAGGATTACTTACTTATGCATTACGTTCAGTTAAATAGATATTCCAGAAAATATGCAGTATGTCTGCTAGTGGTGGACCAACATTTTTTATTCATCACTCTTTATCACTACTTGATAGTATGCATACCACAAACAACATTTCAAATAGCAAGTAGTATGGCAGCATATATATCTAAATACCCTCCTTCTCTTGCTCTCCTTCGCTATATTTCTCCCTATCTCTCTCGTTCTTACTCATTCTATCTCTGTTTTTTGTCTCTTTTCCTGTCCCCTTTCACTCACTGCCCCAGTAGGAACGGAATATGGTAATGCAATCAGAACAACAGAGTCTCCATCTGTCTGTGGTAAATTGAACACCTTAAGCAATGCTCCCTGGGGTTTGGGGCTGCAAAATGGGGAGGGCGGGCATGGGAGGAGCGGAGTGAGAGAACGCAAGAGCGCAGCCAAAAATGCCTGGAAGTGTTGGTAGTAGTTTGCCCAAGGTATTGGCAGCGTGAGTGCGTACTTTCATTGAGCTGAAGGCGTCAAAGCAGTATATGTCCTCATACTGTGCTTACAGCCATACAAGGTGTATTGTGGAAAGCAACTTAAGATAATGGATATTTTTTAAGCATATTACAGGCAGACCTTTTCTTTTCTTTTCTTTTCTGTGTAGGATACATGGATATATAATCTTTTAGTGTTTGGCATGGGCTCCTTGGCTGTTTTATTATGATTATTATTATTGATAAATTTAACTTGAACATTGGAATGTTTCGTTAAATTGCTGTTTCTGCGCTTTTAAAAATGCAGTAAGTCATGAGAGGTTACACTTTGCAGCGATTTCACCTCATTTTGGTAAATTGGTTTTCTGCAATGGCTAAAATTACTGTTTTTCTTTCTTTTATTGCTTTTATAAAACGTACTACAATGCTCTCTTGATTCTGATTGGGCAGTCACTGCGTTTGGTGGTCAAATCATTTGCTAGTTTCATGTTTTACTTGTCACTCAGTGGTCTTTTTGTTAATGTAGGATTCACTTATTAGCTCAATGTTTTGCAATATAATTGGACATTTTCAGTCATTTTGGTATGATGAAGAAGGACATGTTTCTGGGAATACATCTCAAATCATTTTGAAGTGGTTTCTTTTTTTATTTTCTACCTTTTTAATTAAAATTTTGCAGGAACAGCTATCATCCTCATTTCTGTCAATCATCTGCAGGTTAACTGGGTGGAACAGACCTTTTGGCAGTTAATATTATGACAGACGACCCCTCTGGAAAACAGATCTGGGGGTGTGAATGAATATGTCTATCATGAATACACACACTTTCATGCCTGAATTACAACAAATACAGAATAACAGCCAAGTGCATCCCTTCACTCGCTGTGATGCAGCATGACAAAATCCACCTTGAAATGAGTTTTTTGTACCCCATAGCAGGAATATTCACTTCAAGTTTATTCCATTCCTATTTCTTTTATTTAGATGTATGGAGGTGATGGTATTTCTGCTTTCTGTTGTTTTTCGTCTGCCTGTTATACTATAGTGTACCAACTGGTGTAATATACTTTACATTTAATTTAGAATATGCAAAAGAGGTTTTTCAGCAATTACTAAATTTGCAATATTAGCAATAAAGTCGCTATGTATAGTTGCAAAATAATAAATTATGTTCACGCAGATGTATGAACTATGTTATGATTTTTGATAATTAGTAGTCTTTTTAAGCAAACGCTTGAGTGCACATTTTTCTACAAGGGCAGATATTGTTATGCTGTAAAAATATTTATTAATAATCTTGCCTCATCCTGGCTGTGAAAGGCTGCTGAGTTGGCTTTTTGTTTTTTTGCTGCGATGCAGGTATTCAGTGAAGTTGAAACACTGAAGTAATGTATTTTCTTTTTCCCTCCCCTTTTCCCTTTGAGTGCTGTCCTACTTTATGTCTAAATCAACTTTATGGACCTCTCTAATGACCTCAAATGACCCTGTGCTTTTTGACATATTGTCTATTCTGTCATCATAACTCAACATGACTTCATCTAAATAAGCATGTGATCTACTGTACGTGTCGCTTGGAAAGCTCCGAAGTCATCTGCTCTCACAGTGAGAAGACTTCATTCCCATATGTTGCGTGTTATACTGAGCGTGTCATGGGATTTGCTAGAGTAGGTGACTTTCCAAAGGGTTATAGGACCAAACTCTCTACTTTACTTTATACACACCTCAACAGCATTTAAAACTGCACCATCATCTGTCTGAAAGTCACATCTGCACAAGCATAAATGCAATAAATGCCACCGTGACTTAGCTGAGGTATGCATCATTTGACCAGACAGTGCATTTATGGATTTTTATGTATGCATGTATGTATACTGTAAATCTTTTCGCAAACATGCAAACGCTGCAATCGTTGTTGTACTCAAGTTAATTTTTAGCTCCTCGTTTAAGTGAGATTTTGACTAGTACTTATGGACTATGTTTCCTCTTTGACAACATACAGTTGAGTCAGAATTATTAGCCCCCTTGGTAAATATAAGCAAAGAAGTTGGGAAATAAATCCTTTCATTCAAGATAAATCACAAACATCTCTTCTATACAGAATCTCTCCAGATATACTAACCTCTTCAGTTCATGCCCACTTTTTCTCTTTTTTTTTTTTTTTTGCAGATTTTTAAAGGATTTCTAGTAGAGCCGGTTTTGTTTTTTTCCCATTTGTTGGTATTTAAAAAAATCCACAATGCTGAATATATGAACGATATGTCCAGGACCTCCGGCATAAAAACAGGCTCACAATATTAAAGATCCAGCAGTATGCAGTATTTAACTCTGGGCGCGGAGTACCATAGTTCTGTGTATCCCCTTCAAACTCATCTCATGTGGCAAAAATGTATGCTGGAGTTGTTTTTGAGTAGGGGATATTTTATTGATTTTTTTCTTTTTTGTCTTTTCTTTTATTTATTTTTCTAACCCAGACTCAACTAATTTCTACACTACTGAAGATATGATATATGTGAAGAAAATGATCTTCCTCAGCTTATATTGTACCAGGCAGATTTGGTTTGCTTGGAACATCTCAATTATTGCCCTGGAATAATGGTGGAAATGGAAACTTTCTTTAGATAATATAAGCACAATTTGCTTATTTTGCTGCACATCAGAACTATTCTTTGGTTTCACGCATTGTTATAAATGATTAAGGATATTTGGCCTTTGTGTTCCCTCCTATTTATACTCCAGGGAGTCAGGGCTGGACGATTTTATGTTCATAGTCACCTTGGTGTGCTAAAATATGTGAATATGAATGGGAATATGCTTCATAGATATTTTATTCATAAGAATGTTTCAGGGTTGCTAATAATTGTGGCCAACATGTACTGGGGAGAAACTTTTTTCTCATAATGTGACTAATCACTAGTCACCTGAAATTACAGGTGTAGTTGACTCTATTATAGAATTAGAGTTATACAGTGACTGAATAAGATAAGACTAGACAGAGTGGCAGACAACTAGCAAGTTTTGAGTTATTCTAGTTGAAGAATGTGGTGTCACTTTTATATACAATCAAGTCGTGCTTAATGCACCTCTATTTAGAAGTCAAAAACAAGACTGGCAACTGTGTTCTGCTGCATATATAGGCAGTCAGCAGGGAAGCTTTTCTATCTCTATAGAGGTAAAATCTAAAAAAACAAACTTTTGCAGTTTCTCATAACAAAGTTTCAGTCTTGCTTTTGAATGCTGAAGTGAAAGAGGAGAAATAGCTTGAGATAATTGGCTGTCCTGTCAGAGCCTGCTCTGTCCTCCCATTCTAGGGCTGACCGGTTTATAGCCCATGTTTCATCTGCACACTAGCCTTTTGAGCTGCACTGCCAAGAGCCTCTCATTTTACCACGCTAACTTTCCATGTCAAACCCCTCATATGTAGTCCCCGGGGCAAGCTGCAGAACTAGGCTTGAATCCTCTTCAAGTCCATGCCTCACCAGGCCACATAACAAGAGCCCGAGCCAGACACCAGCGCCTGGCAGGCCTGGAGCTCTGCCCGTGGACCCATCTGTCTGTGGCTTCGGTGTTACCACCACAGTTATCGCTGTTCATTTATGTGCGACCTCAGCAGCACACAACAATGAATCTGATAACAAGAATAACTCAAAATTTTCAGCGATCCTCTTAGTTGACCTCTAATGATCCCATGGTATTTTCGCGCATGAATGTAACCTGTGATATCTGAATATCTATATAATCTACTGTAACCTTCATAGTCACCTGCTGTGACCGTAATAGCTCTGCTTCCTAAGGGCTTCTGGCATAAACTCTGGACCTACTGAAAGCTCAGGGGACATTTATCAGGGTAACAAGACAAAACTCTGTACTTTCTTTGTCAGTTCAACAGCTTCTGAAACTGCACTGTCATCTGTACAAAATTCAGTGTGAGTCTGGTAACAAGAATAACCACCCAATCCATTCACTGAGGAGCTCATCTCTGCTCCTGACAGCTTACTTGGGTCTCTGGGCCACCTGTCACTCAAATCGATGGAGTTAATTAAGTCACGATGCATTCGAGAATGTTTCATGCCAGAAGTAGCTGACAAGCCTGGCTGAACCGATTATGAACTTTTATGTTTGTCTCAAGATTATAGATTTGTATAACTGTCTGTGAAGCCTTGAAGCCATGAAGTGTAAAGGTCTAACAACTGGAATGCTGTGTGTGGGGAAAATACATGCCATCACATTATTTTAGAGATCAACCATCATTTTTATGATGGCACTGATAAATGTTTTAGTTGTTGATAATTATATAGTACTGATTTTTAATTGTTTTATTTTTGCTTTTGACAAAATAATTGTTAGTTTATAACAACAACTTGTTATAAAAATATGCAAAATATATATTAGCATTTATAATTTCTATAAACATTTTAAGCAGGTTTTTTTTGTTGTTGCTTTAATTATGAATTTAAGTATGAAGTTGAATTTAATTGGACACATCCCATAAGAAGCTGTAATGTAATTCACAGTTATATATGCATATAACATAAATGATAAAAAGTTTTATTTTATTAAAGTTCAATAATGTGCACACACACACACATACATATACATATACATATATATATATATATATATATATATATATATATATATATATATATATATATAAAATAATGTTTTAATATATAGTGTATTCTACTATATATAACACAATATAATATTGTGAAAATGGCATATATCTGCAAACCCATTGTTAAAGAATCAATAACAAAACATTGTAAATATGTTTGATATCTTTATATTAAGTATACAAAAGACCACACACACACACACACGTGTGGTTTATGAGAGACTCTAAATAGGTGTAATGGTTTTTATACTGTACAAACTGTATGTGCTATTACCCTACACCAACCCTACACCTAAACCTACGGGAAACTTTATGCATTTTTAGATTTTCAAAAATACACCATCAGTATGTTTTTCTAAGCCTTTTCAATTATGGGGACATTGGCAGTGTCCTCATATGCGACCTTCAAATTGTAATACCTTTGTCATTAAACAAATTTGTGTCCCCATAAACAACAAAAACCAGCAAGCACTCACACACACAACTGAAACTAGATCACCAGTATTTATGTATCTGTTTATATTATATACAGTAGTCAACATTTGAAGTAGAACAAAACTTTTCAAAGTTGTCCTAAAACCAAAAACAATACCCATTCATGTCTTAGGACAATAAACATGAATTTTTATGATCCACTTCAAACGTTGACTACTGTATAATAACATATTGCATGTTTTCATAGTACTAAATTGTAATCATCTTTCTTTCTTGTGATCCAGGAACAGCATTGCTGCCTCTGCAGTTTGTGCATACAACCTCAGCGCAATCACGCAGGCTTTCAACGGGCCTTTCCGCTCCCAGGAGAACCCACGCCCACGTGGCTGCCCACCCCAAACCCCATCCCTAACTTCCAGGTGCATCATTCCCCTGAATGTCTTTTTACATTTTGTTCTCTGTGTGTGTGTGTGTGTGTGTCTGAAACAAACAGCCAATAGATAAATTCTATCAGCCTGGCACTGTGAGAGTAATTGCTCAATACCAGCTGGGTGTACCTGCATGCATCATAATTCACAGTTATTGTCTACTTTCCTATAAAATGACATGGTGAGAAGTTTGAAAGTTTTGTATGAGTTTGCATTGCCCTGCTTGACCTCTACACTAACTAATGAGTCTAACCCTAATGACACTTGCCAGTGTGGGACCATAGAGGAAGAAGGGCCTAATGAGGGACTGACTGAACGCAGTCTGCAGGACGCCCAGCGGCTGTACCTCATGAATGACGTGGTCCAGCCTGTTTCTGTGGACCCGCTGGTTTGGCAGGATGATGTGCGGTTCTCTAAGTTGGTTGTCGACATTGTTCAGGGGCAGGATACTTTGCACCACGTCATGTACATAGGGACAGGTAATTAGTCAAAAGCAAATGTAGTCACTTCTGTGTTGTATTTTCATTTTGTACAAGTCACATGTCTGCAAAGTGCTTGCCACCAAATCCTTATATAAATAGTATTAGTTATAGCATTAGTTATGCAGCCTTGTGTAATTATGCTTTGCCTTCTGTTCTGACTTATCAGAGTATGGAACTATTCTTAAGGCCCTGGCAACCACTAATAAGAGCCTGCAAGGTTGCTACTTGGAGGAGATGCAACTCTTCCCTCCTGGTTTGCGGGAGCCAATCCTGAGCCTTCAGATTCTCCATGGCGACAGGACTCTTTTTGTGGGCCTGAATGACAAAGTGCTGAAGATCCCTCTGGCGAGGTGCTCCAGCTACAAAACAGAATTGTGAGTGCTATGTTTTATCTGTGTGTTTTGTGCAGCGAATAGCTTTATTTTTATTTTTATAGCTTTTTATTATTTTGTACTGTTCTCTGAAATCTAGAAGTAATAGGCAATTTTCTGTCCTGTTTTAACCGCCTGATTAGATCACTACATTTGGCAATCTGTTCTTAGGCTAAGAAAGTTTTGAGTTCTGAAACTTACATAATGTTTTTATTCCACCATGACCTTTATATGTCAAAAGATCAAGTGATTTTTCATTTCTCACTTCATGATCCCTTCATTTAACAATCTTGGACTTACTATCTTACTATACTTAATTATGTATATGTATATGGACTGGTTGCTGATTTGTCTGAGCAGCTAGTCAATTAACTGGCCTTAAAGATGATTTAAATAACTGTTCTCATTTTAGATTCATAAGTGACCTGATTAGATGCATTTTAGGGGATGCTGACATAAGGTTGATCTTGGGTTCAAAAACAGCTAAACAGCGACAGAATGGAACAGACTGCAGGGGTTTTGAAGGTTTTGACTATTTTTAACCTGACATGCTGTCTTAAAGACACAACGCTCATGGTGAAACACATTGCCCAAAAATATTGATCCAATTGCATTTAAATGGATGAATTTTGCCATGCAGATATTTAGCAAAGCATATATTTAGGATATTTACACTTCTTGTATATATGTATGTGTGTATATATATATATATATATATATATATATATATATATATATATATATATATATATATATGTATATATGTGTATATATATATGTATATATGTGTGTGTGTTTGTGTGTGTGTGTGTGTGTGTGTGTGTGTGTGTGTTTATCCAACCAAATTTGTTTATTTAAATGTAGCTAAAATAAATTGAATGCAACCACTTACCTTAAAATAAGTAAATTCAATTAAGATATAATGAGCTCAGTGCGACCAGAATGACCAAAGATTTTTTATTTTGTTTTGTAAATATTAGTGCTGTCAAATGAATAATTGTGATTAATAGCATCCAAAATAAAAGTGTGTGTGAATTTATATATACATAATAAACATTTTATATTATAGATACATAGATTTAAATTTTTATTAACATCACTATATATAATTCTATATATAATATTAATTATAATATAAACAATATATGAATATTACATTAATTTGAACATTAAAGTGTTTGTGTGTGTGTGTGTTTGCGATGATAAACCTGCCAGCTTTGCTAGTCAACCAGTACGACCCATATCTAGTATTTAGACTAGGTGCATGCATTTTGGGCCTTTTAGATTTCAGGGACAATACATGCTTTCTCATTAGACTGTAGGTGTTGGGTGACAGCAGAACCAGGTTGATGTACATGAATGGCTCCTTTCACGTTGGTAAGAGCTCTTGTTACCCACCTCTGTGGAATTATACCCTTGATCTGTCATTGGAAAAGAAATTCTTCCTCACGGGTGACTGAAGCAGTAAGAGGAGCGCCGTTTGACAGCCCGCATGTATTCTATCAAAGCTTTCCATCAACTTCCCACTCCAAATGCAGGGTGGGGACAACAGTCAGGCTCAATTTGCCAGAGGAGCACATAGAGCGTTCTGTCCGCTCTCTCTGCGCTGTGCATGAAGGTGAAAGATCGAGTGTGGGTTTGGATGAATGAGGGGGAGATAAAGGAAGCTAGGAGGGTTCAAAGGAAAGAGGAAGGGTGCCGTCTCGAGTGAAGGGTTTTCTGTGAGGGCAAACATATTTGACTCCGAGCTGGTGATTAGTCAGCACTTTGATTTCACTTTTCAGTGTGTGCACACTCTCTCCCATGCACAGAAACACACATAAGGCTATGTGGTGAAGGCTGAGGGTGTTGAATACTAAGCAAGGTGTAGGTGAGATGTGAGAGATGGAGCGGAAGCGAACTTTGCTAGCTCTATTTAAAACCCAGCAGGGAGGAACAATCGCACAGGGTTCCAAGGGCAGGCCAGAGAAGAGAGTCCTTAATCCTTAATCCTTAATTTCCCTTTGATTTCTGCCACATCCTGAGCACATTCACCTTTGAACACAATACAGCAGCACAGCTTTGACATTTCATTAATGCTGTACTCACATATGAAACGTCATAGAGGTGTGACATGGCTGCATATGAGCTGCGGTCAAGAGGTTTTTATTCATATCCTGCTGCACCAGTCAACTTTTCTCCTTGAGCTTTGACTGAAACGAATAATCATGTTATGGAGGATAGCGGCTTCTAGAGACTATATCAATTATATTATGGAGTGTTCAATGTCAAGTCAAGTCATATGTATTTGTTGAGCACTTTCCACAAAACACATTGCGCCAACGTATCTTTACAAAGCCAATACTGCTGTTTTTATAATGTTTTAATACTGAATTTTTGGGCTGGGCAATATTTGCTATAGTTACAGTTTTAAAATAGTTAGACAACTAAATTAGATTACTTTTAAAAAAAAAAAAAATAGTAAATTAAATGAAAATCTCAGTGTGACCAGAATGATTAAAATACTTTTTTAAATATGATAAATATTAGTGCTGTCAAACAATCAATCGCATCCAAAATAAATGTTTTTTGTTTACATAATATATACATATATACATATGTGTACTTGTATATTTGTTATGGATATATAAATACATACACATACAGCATATATTATGAAAATGTACATTTATTTACATTTTTTTATATATATCATTTTTTTATATATACATGCATGTGAGTATTTATATTAACATACTATATATATATAAACATTTTGTTTACAACAAAAACGAGCTTTAGTTTTTTTTTAGCTTTTTCAGAGCCTAGAGCTGTCAAGTAGTAGCAACAATTTATATTTAATAATACCTTATACTCTAAATGTAAATCTGATGACATTTAGTTAAATCTGATAAAAAACAAAACAACTTTTTTTATAAGGCTTATATCGACACCCCATATCAGTTTTTGTTTAGCAAATAGTTTTTTGGACCAAGGCAATCGAAAGAAAGTTTCTGTAGGTTAAATGCAAATAAGGCATGTAAGATTGCATCAATGATGTGAGAGACAAATTCTGTGTTGCCCTTGTTGCAAGGAAACAAACCAAATCAATTCAAACAAAATGGGCAAAAAAAAAGAATAGCGTGCTTTCAAAACGTAATGGCTCGGCGTATAATTACTTTAAAATCATTCTGCTTCTGTTCACAGTTGCTGCCCTTGTGCCGCTATTTTCCTTTACAGATGAAAAGAAACAAAGAGAGCGCTCCTGAAGTCTCGCCGGTCTTGCCTTTGGAGAAGTGTTTATTAATGACTTAATCTACATTGTTGGTAGCTTTGGCTTGAAAGCAGTGCGATAATTAAGTTTGATCCCTCGAAACTCTCTTTTCTGCTCATGTTCATGGGCCTTAGCCTCTCACCTCTGATTTGCAAAACTAATTTACTCTGATCAGCCAGCTGATTGCTTGATGGGATCTAAAGGGACCAACCGGCTGGGCCAGATCGATAATCTTAAAGACTTTGACTCCTAATCAAGGACGAAAGAAATGTGGAAGCTGATGTGCTGGTCTCTTAGCGAAACTACCAGTATTGGTGGTGTGCACTATAAAGTTACTTCTGACGTTCACCATTTACACGTATGTGGCGATGAACCTTATAGTAAATATCTTATAGTACATAAAGCATATCTTCTAAACGGCTTGACTAATTGGGAAGTACTGAATAATTAGACCGTCTTTGTGTTCACTTGTCTCTGCTTCGGCCAACAACATACAGTCTTCCACATGCTTTCCAATGAACAAAGAACAAAAAAATCTAAGTATATTAATCATACCCTGGCTTAGGTCAGTTAGTGATGAAGTGTTAGCCTAATTAAAAAACAGCAGCACAGTTAGTGCTGACAGTTTTGAGGTTGTGATGATGTGTAGATGATGAGATGATGAAGTCTCAGAGCACTGTTAGAAATGTGGGTTGGAGTCATAAACATCTAGAATATACTGCAAACAACCCAAACCACAAGCTTTATTTAGAAAACTGCAAATATGTTTTTACAGCTTTCCCTTTCCTACTTCTTCTGATGTGGCAAACCCATGTTCCCATGTCTACAGAGATGCTTGGTCACTATTTAGGATGTCATTTCGGATGATAGTATCCATTTATGGGGATTTTTGCTGTAGCAGTCACTCCATGTTGCCGTTTTTAGACCTTTTCGGATGAAGGGGTGTAAAGCAGGACCTGAATGTTTTGTTCATTTTACAATTTATACGCCTTTTGAAAATATTAAATGTGTATTTAAAATATTTTTGTGTATGCTCTGAAATTACTTAAAAGGGTCATTTTTTATCATCAGGTCATTTCTAAATACCTGTTGTAGTCAAGACATTTAAATTGTAAAAATATCTAGTTAAAATAATGAAGGCATGTTTTTCAATAAATGAATAAGAATGTTATTAATTTAAGAATAGTTTTCATTTACACTACTAATAAAAAGTGTAAATTAGGTTTAGCCACATAAAATTGATAAAAAGTGATATTAAAGACATTTACATTGAAAACAATATCTTTCAAATAAATACTGCTCTTGCAAGCTTGCTATTTATTAAAGAATATAATGGTAACACTTTACAGTAAGGTGTCATTAATGTAGTTAATGAAAATACAGTTGTTCATTGTTTAGTTATGTTGGTTCACAGTGCATTAACGCATGTTAACAAACATATCTTGTGATTCTAATAATGCATTTTTGAATGCTGAAATTAACATTAACTACGATGCTGTAGAAATATATTGTTAATTTTTAGTTAATGTTTACAAATGTTAACTAATGAAACTTATTTTGAAGTGTCATCTTCAAAATCATAGGATCATGTGACACTAAAGAGTGTAGTAATGTTTATAATATATATATATTTTAAAAAACGCACCGACCCCAAACTTTTGAATATAGACAGCAATAATAAACTGCAATATTTAATTACTCCCAAGTCAAGGTATCACTGTGAAAATAATCTAACAACAGATTTAGATCTCACGATTTAAGGAAAATGATTGGTTTGATCTTTGAGGGAGGTACTTATGATCCATCAATATTGTGTGCTTAACCTTAGGTTGCACAAGCATAATTGTCTCTGCAGTAATGCTGCATTCACATTGTGTTAAAATTAGTGTAATTACAAGCTGACAACCTGAGATTCTACTCTGAGCACATCCTCAAATGATTTGTTTCCACGGCAACCCTCATAGCCAAAAAGGTTCCATATGTGGTTTATGTTGATGACAGCTAAATATTTAATCACTACATTAATTCACCTTTATATGCTGCATATATATATATATATATATATATATATATATATATATATATATATATATATATATATATATATATATATATGTGTGTGTGTGTGTGTGTGTGTGTGTGTGTGTGTGTGTGTGTGCAACTGAGGAAGTTGTAACTTCAACTTTGAATGTTTTTTTCCCAGTCAAAAACTCATAATTACTGTAATTTAAACAGTACAAATTTACTTTGCCTTGCTATGGGGACATCATCAAATTCCTGGTCATGTGGTGATAAATATATTTCCTGAAAGCACTTTGTCCTTTACCTGTGGCTAAGCCTTACAGCCAGCCTGTGGTAAGAAATTCTCATTTCAGAGGCCCCGTCTGACCCAAACAATTTACAGCTCCTGTTGCCGCCAGCTTGTCAACAGGGTGCTAAAAAACACCAGGTTTGAGAGCTTGCAGCTTGTTTGAGCACGCTGCCCAGCAATTGAGCAACTGGAGGAGCTGCAGAGAGAGGAAAGGCAGGGAAAGAAAGTAATCAGAAGGTGAGAGCATTTATTACCACTGGCTTTTAACTGACTCTCCACTGGCAGAGTCCCAAAATTGAAGCCATTTTTCTCATGCGCTTTCTCCCATTCTTGATTAAGACAGGCAATATGTCTCAAACCCCGCTGTCCTGAACTTCTGACAAATAGCATCTTTTCTTCTTCTCCTGAGATGAAGCCATTAAAGCATCTGACCATCTTATCTCGGTCTGCACTAAGCTGTCAGCGATTGGTGTGTTTGGAAATCTCTCAAGCTGAAATTTATGGGACCTGTTTGGCTCTAATGGTTTTCAAAAAAAACTAAATATTAAAGAGGATCATATGGACAAAATTTTTTTTTTTTTTTTTTTTTTTTGAGAGACTTTTTCTGTAATATTTCACTCAAATACATTAAGAGTACTGTATCTAACATGCAGAGAATATAAGACTTTTTAATTGATTTTTCTTTTTGTTTAATTAATAATTTTTTTATATACAAAAATGTGTCACTAAAACTTGGTTGGCTAGAAAATTATGAAGCTGGTTTTATTGATTCTGTAACACAGTGCACCCATAAAAAGTAAAACCTTGGCCCTTGTTTACAACAAAAAGGTCATGAATTGCTATTAAAAGGATGGCAATAACTATTTGCCTTTGTTCATCTTTTTTAAAGGCCTATAAAATAGACAGTATTTTTTACAGCCCTCCCAATGACTTTAAAACGTCTATTAAACCAACAAGGAGAAAGAAAGATTGATCGTCTTCTGTCCACTGTCTTGCCATGTTGTTTTATGTGTTACTTTATTTTTTGCACTATTTAAAATTTTACAAGCAATGTCTTCTGGCTTTGCTGCTGAAGTGGCGTCCTGTAAGGAAACCATGTTAAATTATACAGCAGTGTGATTCATATCAGTTCATGTTGCTTTTGTTTTAGCACTTCTTCCATGCACAGAAACCTTGAATTAAGGTGCAATTTTTTGAATTGGCCCTCAAGTGCACAAACTTATTTTTTCCGGCTGTCTATTTTTAAAAAGGTGAGCTGTGTGACTGGTTGCAAGGCTAGACGGCAGATTTTCTGCTGTGCTTGTTCTTTTCTTTCGGAGACGGTGGTCAGCCTGTGAAAATCTCTCTTTACGGAGTGTAAGTTGCAGAACTCGGAGAAAAAAACACCTTCAGGAGGCCATTAATTGAGTTTTTTTTCCTCACTAGGTCAGCTGGCACAGTCCTGAGAGCAGCCGAGTCCTGGCAGTGCCCCAGGGCCGTGTTCATGTCTCTTGAGCTCATCAGTAAAACAGGCTACTGCTGTATGCCAAGCGGAATGTCAAATCAGCATTCCTTCCACGCCGGCACATTTTCATAGTCTTAAGAGATTACATGGACGGCTGGCTTTCACTTTGGTTCGCAGGAGTGGATCTTTCCAATGTAATTAATGAAATCACTGCAAAAGTTTTTGTTTAAATGGGTAGTTCTCGCAGGTCAGCGCCCTGAGGGCTTGTGTTGCTGCCCTCTGTAATGGGGGGTAATTGGGCCTTAGATGTGCACAAGGAAGATATCGTTATTCTCTCCATCCTTGCATTCTTTTAATTGGCCAAAGTCATTTATGTCTTCAATTGTGCACTGTATAACTTCAGCTAATTTCGTTATAGCTGCTGTTATATTCAAAAAACTAATGACAAGGCCTGTTTCACGCACCTCAAATCTGATGCAATTGACGCATATTTGTATACTCATATTGACAGGATGCAGAATTCACACTGAATGCACTCGCTTCTAAAAAAAATCTCAGGACTCAATCCAGACAACTTAAGCAGTTTTGCATAAATTTGAGTATTTCTAAATGTTCTGATGCTCTTACTGCTTGTTCCGCTCTGCAGCCAATGCCACAATCCCCCACATGGGCCTGGCACACAGCTCCTATAGATAATTAATTGAAAATGCTCGTTTACTTTAGTAAACAATTGTTAACTCAACAGAAATTCTTTAGTTGCTTTAAATATCCGCATGTGTCCCTTCCTTTGTTGGGGCTTTTTGGAGCCACAGGTTGTAACAAAATGGGGGCTCGTCCAGGATTTGAACGGGGGAGTTCTTGTCCCCAAGCGAGAATCATACTCCTGGACTAAGGGTATGTTTGGAGCCACAGGTCTCAACAATGTATTTACTATAAATAAAGAAATAATTTTTTGATTGCAGTAATCATTTAACGACTTCATAAAGACAATCACTTTGTAGTTTCACAGTAGTTTTCAAACAAATCAGATGAATAATGATTCATTGATTCACTCATAACGTAAGCAAAGTTATAGAAAAGTTAAACCCGGTCTCATAAAAATGTGTACCTCTGTGGACTTTTCATTGCAACACCATATTTCAAAGAAAATGTCCACTGAATGGCGATAAAACACAGGTTAGAACTTGCACAGGAACTTTGGCACATTTTTATTATGTTGATATAGTCACGTATTGTGGCAGTTCAGAATTGGAATATCTGGTTAATGATCTATCATGTTGGAAATATGCCCTACACCAAATCCAACCCTTAACAAACGCAAAACTGACATAAAATGCATTCGTTGATGCCACAGTGTCATTTTAGCTTCCTTTCACACAGGTTTAGACTGTTTTGTCGAATCATAGTTACTCAGGATTCGAACCAGAGCTCCTCGTCTCTCAAGTACATGCCTGTACCTCATGAGCCACTGAACAAACCTACCATCTATGACAACCCACAGATATGAAGGATATGTGTTATGCTAACCTTCAAAAGCATCAGTTTTCAAATATCCCAGCATATTAATATTGTTAAGTCATAATAGGATATTCCTTAAGTAATTGTGTGAAAATGTATTAATCGAAACTCTATCAATCGAAATTTGTGTGAAAAGGAATAAAAGGTGTCAGAGTTTTACTGCCTCTAGTAATGTACTTATGTACTTATAGGTACATATTTTGCGTCTTTCTGCACCAATTGTAAGTTTATGCCATGAGACCAGATAGGAAATTTCATTGGTATCTGCTTAATGATTTTTTTTTGGTATTATGACAACCCTAGTTCCACTAAAAAAGAGAAATCGTATGAAGATTTTAAACAACACTCTGGTGACAGAACATTTAACAAGAGTGTCGTCCAGAATCTATATAAATTCAATTGTTGAAGGATGCTATGCTATTTTCCTTTTGCCTTGATGTTCCTGACAGAGCTGAAGCGTTGGAGCGGTTTAGCACTCAACCCAGTTCGAGCTCCTTCTCGGCAGGATTCAGTTTGGCACTCTGCACTGTATCAACACTCTGTGTGTTTCCTCAACCTTGAGGCTGGAACGCCAGAGGGCCAGCGCAAACAAACTGATACACTTGTGCCAAAAACAAGCCTTTCAAGCTAAAGGGAAGGTTGTGAGGCTGCTGGTGCTTTACTAACACACCGCCCCAAATTCCTGAGCCCTTGAAACGGCACTCATGGCTTAACTTCATTAGTGGGGTTTAGATTTAATTACACCTCATTAGGCCTCTTTTTTTTTACCAGCTTACAAATATTTAATCAATTTCGAGGTGTTGCGTAGCAAGGGTTTTGTAGAAAGGATGGGAAATTCTCCCAGGCGTGGTTTAGATTTGTATCAGGGAACTGTAGCGCCTAGGGCTGCTGTCAGTTAATGTGCAAGCTTTTAATCTACGATGTTGGGCAAGAGAAGCAGATGTTGGATGTCTCTATAGCTTAAAAAGTCAACGTGAATTGCCGTTTGCAACCCATTTGTCTTTCCTTTTTATGAATGCAGCAGGATGTTCAATTTGATTTTATCCGGTTATTTTCCAGAGAATTTATTGGATCGTGAAAAGTGGGTGTTGCCCAAATTCAGTTTTGCTAAAACAATGCACAGCTATTTTGATATTATCCAACAGCTTTCATGTTCAAGTGATATCAGCAGGAACGTTTGATTCATACTGTTTGTACTGTATACATTTAATTATGTATAAATTCAATATTCATATATTTAATTAAATGTGATAGTTAATGATTTAGTTTTATATCAGGTTTTACATGATCCTTCATAATATGCTGATTTGGTGATCAAGAAATATATCTTCTTATTACCCATTTTGAAAACAGTCGTGCTGCTTAATCATTTTTGTGAAAACCATGATGCATTTTCATCAGTCTATTTGATAAATAGACTGTTAAAAACATTTGAAACTGAAATCTTTTAAAATTTTATAATCATCTATACTGTCACTTTTGATTGAATACACCCTTTCAGGATAAAAGTATTAAATGGTTAAAAAAAAGAGTATGATTTAAAATCGCAAAAATTATTTTATGTCTTTGGAATTAATCACATAATAAGAACATACATTTATAAATAATAAGGTCGGTTCGAATTTAATACTGACTACTGACTACAATCTATCAATACTATTCATGCACTAAGCCCTTGTGTATTTCTTTTTCTCTCTTCCTTTGTATTTATTTCTATTTTAGGATGTGTTTAGATGCAAGAGACCCGTACTGTGGTTGGGACCGAAAGCAGCGGCGTTGCACCACCATCGAGGACAGCTCTAACATGAGCCAGTGGTTCCAGAACATCACTGCCTGTCCGGTAAGAACCAGCTGTTTAAAGAGTCCACCTCACTCACTGCCTCATGCATGACTGATGTTTTGACACATGTCCGCCGTCTCCATAGCGCTCAGTCAGTCTCCCTCTGCAGCTTTGAAATCTGTGTTGCGTGAAAGGTGCTATGCCGCATGATTGATAACATCACTTGAGGCAGCTGCTTTGTGGTCATTATTTTTTAGGACTGAGATTCTGCACGCACCCAACCTTCAAATTCACTCGTTTTTTCTCATTTATTCCAGCTGAGGAACCAAACGCAGATGGTGTATACGGCCCTGGGCTCCATGGCAACCCTGTAGCCATGATGATGGCGAAGGCATTAGTACTTGTCTTTGTCGATCACGGGCTTGCGATAGTCCGCCCCCTCGCTGCGGAGGTAAAAACTGCGAGGGTCCTACCATTGAGGTGTCCAACTGCTCAAGGCAAGTGAAAAGATTTTCCTTAAAGGAATAGTTCAGCCAAAGAATTTAAATTGTTTTCACGATCAGTTTTTTTTTTTTTGTTGTTTGCTGCCATCCTGCATCTTAGGTGCTGCTACTGAATTGTGTTTTTACCAGAAGTGGCAGTTCTCTCATCACACGAGATGCGCTGCAGGAACCAAGCACTTTAGCAAATTGAGAATGTTTCCCGATCAAAATTCCTTACCGAACCTGTCCTCTTTCTCTTCCATCACGTCACATTAGCCTTATCCAATGCTGCAGAAAATGGGCTTGTACCCATCACTTCTTGCCAAGGTTCACTGAGGCTTACTGTTTTTACTTTCTTTCCTTTTTTCTGCAGGAATGGAGGTTGGACACCCTGGTCATCCTGGGGCCAGTGCAGTACAAGTTGTGAGATTGGGTTTGAAGTCCGCCAGCGATCCTGTAACAATCCTTCTCCCAGGCATGGCGGCAGAGTGTGTGTGGGACAAAGCAGAGAACAGAGGTAAAAAAAAAGACAGGTTTTTATTCTTGCACATCTAAATGTAGAAAACCTGAAAAATATCATAATTATAGTTAGATATCCATCAGTTATTTAATAAAGATTAGGTAATGTAATTAAGGAGCCTCAAATTAGATTTGATTTATTTTCAAACAAGATTAATCTTTCTTAGTCGTTATGATGTATGATAAATTGTCTAATCGTACATGATTTTTTAAATGAACCCTTGGGGTCCTCTTGTAATGTTGCTGCACCAAAAATAGGCTTTAATACTTAAATATTAGGATTTTTATTCAGTGATCCTCATAATTAAATCTGCTCGTGTGCCTTTGACATTGTTTCGTCTGACATTATTTTCTCAGTTGCTTTAAATAAAAAGAAATTCATAGTGACACGAGCTGAAACAAAACTGTGTGTGTGCACCTGTTTTTCTAATCTGGTGGGGGCTTAAACCAGAATACACACAGACTCACGGGGACTCATGTCACGATGGGGACCTAAATTGAGGTCCCGACAGACAAAGAAGCTAATAGGTCATACAGAATTTCATTTTTTTAAAATGTAAAAATGCATAAAGTTTCCTGTAAGGGCTCCAGTTATGTGAAGGGTTGATGTAGGGCAATAGAATATATGGTTATATAGTATAAAAACCTATGGAGAGTCCCCATAATGATAGCTGACCAGACATACCTGTGTGTGTGTGTGTGTGTGTGTGTGTGTGTGTGTGTGTGTGTGTGTATGTGTGTGTGTGTGTACCTACCTAACTTAACCATATTTTGGGGACAAATGTGTACCCAAAAGGGAGGTATACCTGACAAAATCTCCAAAAACCTCCCTTTGGGGATGTCCTCATTTAAAAAACAGGTTTAAATATAAACTAAGCATATAAACTTTTTTAAAAAAAGTAAAAATGCAGAAAGTTTTTGTAAGGGTAGGTGTAGGTGTAGGGTTGGTGCAGGGCAAAAGCACATACATTAACACTAAAAAGTATTATGCCTTTGGAAAGTCCCCATTTAGATAGCTAGGTAAACATGCGTCTGTGGGTGTAAAAAACATTACAAAACACAACAAAATTATTTAATTAAAATAAAATATAAAATATAAAAATTAATATGAATCCAAAACTCTATAAGTGCATTTTAATCCGATAATCTTCCCCTCTGCTGAAGCTGTCAAATGTGATGCCTGTAGTGTAGGTTGGACGTCAGTAACATCAAATGCCAGGTTTACAAGTATCTCATAACCATATGCAATGTTGCCAAACCCGTGGCAATTTTACTTATAATATGACCCCTTTAAACATTTCTCTTGAGTTTTATCAACTCGGAGCAGGCCTGACTTAAACTCATGATACGAGTCAAACACATTTTTTATGCTCACCAGATTCTGCAATGAGAAGGTGTCATGCCCTCAGCCCATCTTCTGGTCATCATGGTCGCCCTGGTCCAAGTGCAGCTCAGAGTGTGGAGGAGGGGTGCACTCTCGCTCCAGGAACTGTGAGAATGGAAATAGCTGTCCAGGATGTGCGCTGGTACATACACCTGAAGTACACACACACTTACACACACGCTTTAGCCTTGAAGCCTCCTGCTCGACTGTGATAACCAAGCAGCTCTCCTCCCAGAAAGATATGTGTGATGTACTGTAAAAGCGGAGCTCATTTGAGATTCAGGAGAGACTGAGTGGACTAGACAAATCTAATACATTGCACACTGTTTCATTTTGAAGATTTATGCAGTTCTGAGACTGTCACTTACATTAAGCTGATCTTCCACACGGACTGCCAATGGCCTTGTAGTTATTTACATTCATCACCTTCAAAATGAAAAAGAAATAAAACATGCCTATGAAGAGATAGACTTAAAATAAACCTACTCAGAGAAATATTCATCGGAGTAAATGTGTGAATACTTGCCTCGGTTTCTCTGTTTCTATTTGCATAAATACTTTTTTTTTTAAATTATGATGTTATCCGTTGTATTCAAAAGAAATATATTTTATTTATTTCAAGCCAAGTTCTGTTCAGTTCTATTAACATATTAACTGATATAGAGCTCAAGACCTGCTGATATAAAAATGATAATTAAACTTTATTTGGAGTACTACTTGCACACATTGCATTTTTCTTAATATTAAGCCTAAACTGTGCTTTAATGTCTCTATTGATGAGGACTGTGTGAATAATATTATTTTTAAATGCAAGACACTTTAGCTCAGTATATCTTTACAAAAGTATGAGTACAAAATTAGTTTAAATTTAGCAGGCTATAAGTATACCAGTTTAGTATACTAAATGTGCAGTACATAAGTACATAAATATGTAAATGCATACTTAGCTTTAAATAAATATATTTCAAATACATTTTAGTATGTGTGTTTTGCTAGGGTAGCCATATAAAAACTGTCATGAATTCACACAAGACAAAAATACATTTTGGGTCTAAAGAGTAAACAGACTAATTAAAGGTTTAAAAGGACAGTAAACTGAACCGCAGGAAGGTTAAATACAATAAATGATTTTATGATTTATTTGATGTTATCAACCAATCACAGTTTGTGCGTTTAAGTGCAGTAATTCCTCTTTCTAAACAAAAAGATCAAGACAAATCAAAACGGCATAAAATTTTCTAAAATGCTCTTTTGCGCTTGCATTTAAATCGGACAGATTTCTTTGCTCTCCAACTCTCTTAAGAGCTGCAATTAATTCAAATTTAATCGACTTAATTAGGACTCAAATTAACGTTCCTTGCAAAGAACTGTAATACTCCCTTGGGTGTCTAGCACGGAGCCATTACATTTTATTAACTGTTCACAGTGATGGCACAAGAATGAGCTTCACATGCATCTTAAGAGGTGAAGTAATGTCGCTTGTGCGTGAGGAATGATCAGATGAATGATGTCATCTCTTTGTCATTCGTCCTCATTGCAGGAGTACCAGGCATGTAATCTGGAGTCCTGTCCGGAGGTGCGTCGAAACACCCCATGGACCCCTTGGGTCCCGGTGAACATAACCCAGGGAGGGGCACGGCAGGAGCAAAGAGTACGCTACATCTGCCGGGCTCAACTGGCTGACCCTCATGAGCTTCAACTAGGCAAGCGCAAGGTGGAGACACGCTTCTGCCCCAATGACGGGACGGTAACCTGCGAAACAGACTGTGAGTGTATAGATCCTTTTTCTAATGTCCACCCACACCTAAATGAACAGATCTGACTCAGTTAGCCGATACCGCTGGCTCGATGACAGTTCAGGGTCACAGTTCAGCTCTTGTCCACTTTGCGCATGTCGAGCGCCACATTGATTAACTGTATCTTGCTGTCTGAACCCAGGAGAGGTCAACCACTTGAGGTGCACATGGAATGCATTAGAGGCAAGGAGTGTCTGAATTCACCTTGTGCAGGTTGCTGTGAGCAGAATGTTTTTTTGTCAGAGATACTGTAAAACATAGCATGACGTTCAAAGTTTTTTTTTAGTAACCTTGAATTGCGCAGGAAAAGGCCACTCCTTAAAATAACACACTCAGAGAATGCTGCAGTGATGACGTATTTTATTCTTGTTCTGTTTCAAGAAGAGTAAATTCTTTAAAAATATCATGTGAGTTTATTTCAGGTGTATCTTTTTGTAGGATAAATGTGAAAATATCTTGTTAATCACAAACCTTATTTTTAGTGCTTTTAAGCCAAAGTCCGTTCAAAAAATCTAAAAGGATAAAACCGGATGTATTAAAACACTCTTCTCCTGGTTTTGACCTACAAAAATGCATTATTCCTGCAGTGCGCTTTAATTAAAATTACTTAAATGATTATTCAAACCAAGAACAATAACTTCAAATATAACTAATTTACAGAATTATATTAGTCAGGTGGATAATATGTCATCATAACAGTGACAGTACATTCTCAGAAATAAAGGTACAAAGCTGTGGCAGTACAGCCTTTTCAAAAGTGACATGTTTGTACCTAAAGGGTCGGTCTTGGTACCTTAAAGGTACATATTAGGACCTAAATTGTACATATTTGAATCTGAAAGGTACAAAAGTGTACCTTTTGAAAAGGTACTGCCCCAGTGACAGCTTTTGTGTCTTTATTTCTGAGAGTGTAGGCTAAGAAAACATTCAGCACAAAAGAAAAATGCTGACAAACATTTGCAAGCTTGTAACATGCAATAAATGTTTTACAGCTCTCGTTGAGGAGCTTCTGAAGACGCCTGGTGTACGTCTGACAGGCTCTGGCTGGTCATCATGGGAAATGTGGTCAGCTTGCACTCAGGAGTGTGCCAAAGGCTACCGCACTCGCAAACGCACTTGCACCAGCGCAGAGGGCAAAAGCGTTCCTGCTGCCTGCCGGGGATCTCCAGTAGAATATCAGGACTGCAATCCTCAGGCCTGTCCAGGTAACACACACGCATGTAAACGCAAGCACACTCCAAATGCACATTTCCATATGCACATAAATAGACTCCCACATATGCTCATAATCAAGGTAGTTGCTCATCGTGCTGGAAAAGCCTCTGCTTCCATTAGAGTGTGTGAAGTGTATTACTGATTTCATTAGCTAATGGAGACCAGAAGCCCCGTAGGGACCTGCTGTGGTCAAATTAAGAGGTTTCACCATAATTCCAAACAGACATGAACTCAAGGATAAATCTTTCCTGATTTAAAAATGTAAAAAAATTAATTTCCAGTTAGGACCAGAACTTTAAAGGTGAAGTAGCTATGCAATAAAATGACATCTAACTAAATTGTTTAAAAAAGCAGAAAGTAGAACAGAGGCAGATTCTCTTTGGTTGCTAAGATGCTTTGAAAGTGTTTCAGCATGTTGCTATAGTATGAGATTGATAGCGTGTTTGGGGATGCTAATGGATAAGTTTAAGTATAACAAACAGTTTGCTAACATATTGATAAAAAATAGGAACGCTAACAGCAAGCTAATTGGTGCTAACAGACATTTGAGCATGCTAATATACAACTATGTATAAAGAGCTTACATTTTCCTCCAGGTTTAATAGATCTTTGGCTCAAACAAATAGAGCCATGTTTTGAAAGCGCTACGGTATGCTATTCATAGCATGTTTGGGGATGCTAACAAAGAGTTTAAGACTACCATCCCTGTTCAGCAGGAAACATGCCGGTTAATAGTGCTAACACAGTTTAGAAATGCTAATGAAAAGTTAAATGGTGCTAACAGATAATTTGAGCATGCTAATTAAGCCAGCTTTTCATCCAGGTTTAACAGTCCACTTTGCCACAAAAAAGTAATATTGTGAAAGTGATAATACTCCACCTGTGGTCTTTCCCAGTGCAAATTTGACCAATCACCCTGGAACTTCCAAACAGATGGTTTTGTGTGTTTCTTTAGATGTATTGACAGCTACTTGCCAATGCATTGTCCACTTTTAAACTCCTCTGAGTGTGACAAATGAACAGCACTCTAGTATTTGCTATGCTGTTTTCCACTCGGGCAGAAAGGGAAATAGGATTGAAATGACAAAATGGAAGGAAAGGGTAGGGTACATGGATTCAAACACATAACTGACATCAGCCAACCATTTTAATCATTGTTTTGACCTCAGATGTGCACTCCAATCCAGCGCTCGGCTTCTCCCCTCAGTGTGTGGGGTTGCTGGACTCACTGTGATTGCAATCGGTTCGTCTTCACACTTCAGTCGTGCCCCAGAACACACATGCTAATCCACAGAAGTTAAACCGTGCTTTCTAGTGCAGAGAGAAGGAGCCACCCTAACCTTCTCCTCCATCAGTCTGATGAGACGTCAAGAGGATGGTGGCAGAGCCTGTTAAAGTGAGAGGAAACTGTGTAACAGCAGTGCTTCTATCTTGGTCAGTGCTGGAAAATCTTGTTTATAGTAGTAGCTGTTATTTGGAACATGACAGCTGGTTTCTAACTGGTAGCTCATCTGCAAAAAAGCTTTAGGTGACCAGGCTGGTTTGTGGTGACCAGCTTGGACCAGCTAGATATCAATCACCACCTTAAACTGGATTTTCCATCAGGATAAATAGTGAAATGGAGGTGAACAGCTGGTGTTCGTTGTAACAAGTCTCAAGTGTTTTGTGGGTCAAATAAAGCAGTTTGAACCACCAAGCGCGACATTCTGCTCTGAACTTTGAATGTCTGGATCACCATCTCATCCCATAACAGATGTCTGCTTGCCTTGTGCGCCTTGTGGGAATTTCCAGTCATGCCCGTTTTTTTGGATTGTTTTGTGTTTGCCTGTTTGATTGATGGCTTTTATGTTTGTGTTCAGTACATTGTGTTTGCATCCTCCGCTCCGTCTTTCTTGTTTTGCGCTGCATTTGCGTCCGCTTATCTGATGCTTGGATGATTGTGTCCCCCTCCTTGCCTGATTGTTTTGTGTTTGTCTTTGTATGTCGTATTTGTTTGTATGCGTGTTTGGTCTGTGCAGTTAACGGCGCCTGGTCTTGCTGGTCATCATGGTCGTAGTGTTCCAGTGCCCTGTGGAGGTGGGCACTATCAACGAACAACGCACATGCACCAGCCCTACCCCTGCCAATGGAGGACATCTGCATCGCTTGCACACAGAGGAGGCTCTTTGCAACACGCACACCTGTGATGGTAAGATCAGTTCCAATTCAGAACCACAAATGGGATCAAAAACTTGTGAAAAGTGAAATGTGCTACCAAAAAAATCAAGGCTCTCCAAACTGAGATCCACCTCTGTCTGTAAGCACAAGATACATTTGGTTTTCAGTGTGTCATCTGTCCATCAACACCTATTATTATCACCATTAAAAACATACAGTTTATATGGAGGCTTATTTCTGCCGTGGAATAAAAATATAAAAAGGTGAATGTTTTTTTGTTTGTTTGTTTAGGGGCTTTTTAGGTAGGTTTGTAACTTGTAAATTTTTTTACTTTTTCTTCACAGTTTATATCTTATATCTAAAATATATAAAATTTTCTCTGAATTCTTTTTCATTACGTTTTCCTGTTTGTTTTGTTAATTACATTTTTCATGCAATTTTTTTTTATCTTATGAGAAATAGTTTATATATATATAGCATTTTCTGAGAAAATTCAGATAAAAGAACTACAAAATATATAACTCTGAATTGCAAGTAAAAAAAACAGTTGCCTTTTAATTAAAAAATTAATAACAAAATATAAGGTAACACTTTATTTTATGATTACACTTATTAGTTTCTTATTAGCATGCATATTACTAGAATAGTAGCAATTTATTTTTAATTAAGAACATATTAATGTCGCATTCTACATGACCTTATTCTACATCCCTGATCCTACCCAAACGCCTAAACAACTACCTTACTAACTATTAATAAAAAAGTAAACTGTATAACTGTATGGAACTCAAATAAGACGTCTCTGCATTTGTCTCCATACAGTCAAATATTTTATTTTTTGTTCTGCAGAAAGTCAGTGATAGTGGGTTTATAAATGATGACAGAATAAAAAATTTTCAGCTTTGTGAGCACACCAGCATCCACAGCACAACATATGCTGGTCTTTTTAATGGGATAGTTTATGACCAACTGATTATCATTGCACTGAATGAATGATTTCAGACCTTTCAATCACCAGTAACACATTCTTCAGATTCCAGAGGGACTTCTAGGGTCCTCCAGGCTACAGATGGTGCCATATGTGAGCTGCATGCATATAGAAGTGTGCTGTGCGCAAGCAGACTGTGGCAGTTCAAAGCTCTGTTGTCACATTCTGCTGCCATCATTTTGAAAATGCCCCCTTTTTTCAAAACGTCCAGCTGTCTATTTAAGACAAAACAGAAATATTTCTAAAGATTGGATCACGTAAAACCCTATAGCTTTAACAAATTCTCTACTACTTTTGTATTGTCTTGGAGTATCTGGTTAACACCTCAAATCCATGCTTTTGACGCAAAAAGATTTTGTGTTTAATTATCAAAGTTTCTTTAAAAATAGTGCATGGAAACTCAGAATGCCAAATATCCCATATTGGTCTCTTATAAGGTTCCATTACATTCAGGATTCTGCTTTAAAAATTCTACATGACATACTGCTTGCTTAAGGAAAATGAGCGAAGATTGATATAGCAGTTATCGAGGTTGCCTTTTATCATTGTTAAATGTGGATCTGCATTTTCTGAAAATCTCTGATATTCACTGGGACTAGTTGCTACTGATCTTAAAGTCTTTTGGATCCTCGATTCAAACATTTGTCCCCTGTTGGCCCTCTTCATGAATGACAAATTTGTTAGGCTCTGGGAGAGTTATAAGACCCGCGTATGGGCCAGACAAGCATCTTAAAAGCTGAAACATGAAAGGAATGTGTCTATTTACAGATTGGATTTTCCCAGCAAACAAATACATTTTAAATCAAAGTTTCTTCTAAGTAAAGTTCTTGGTACACTTGCTGTGAAAGTGTTGCCTCAGACTGTGATTATTTTTGCCTCCTCGTGTGAGTCTGGCGGTGTTTGTTTCATGCGTGTGGGTGGGCCGTTCAGTCGGCAGCGCTCCGGTTAGATTGCCTCTGAACTGTGAGGATGGCCAAAATTGGGACGCTCCATTTAAAGGGAGAGTTCACCCGAAAAAATGTTCTCATCATTTGCTCACTGTTATGTTCTTCCAAACCTGTGATTGTTATTCTTCTTTTTGTGCAATTTCTAGAAATAATGACTTAAATTATTACATGAAGATAATACTCTAATTTAACAATACATTTGCATATTCATGGTTCTCTGATAATGGTTAATGGTCACATTATGTATAATAATCGAACATTTAAAACTTTAATATATCCTAAAGCTTTAATACTTTGGAATTACTGGTGAAATAATGTATACTTCTGTCCACAGACAGTTTGGAAATTATGCAAATGTATACAAAGAGAACCTAGCACACACTGCGTTGCCACATATACATTCAACTTACATCACATACAATTATTAAGTTAAGAGAAGCAGCATTTATTAATTATATTATTATATAATTTCATATAATTATTTAAATGATAGTTTTTGATTTAATAATTGCTCAAAGCTATATTACAATTGATTTTATTTAAAAATGTTATCCACGTTTGGGAAATCTTGACATAGTTCAAGTCATTTGGAGCCACTTTATTAAGCATTTATGCACACAGTTAAAGACAGAAAAAGTAATAGGTGTAATACTGCTTTAAATTGGTGTTTTTTCCCCACAAATCAATTGAAATTTAGTTTGAAGATTTACTAAATTTACTCCACTAAAATATTATTCAGTGTAACAATCTTGTCAGTCATTTTTACAATTAATGTCAGTAAGATTTGTTAGTAAAATTTAAAGCACAATGTAATTTAATATGCTTCCTTATTCTTTTACTTATTTAATATGTACAAGTCAGAATAAGCATGTTGTTTGAATTTTTCCATAAATGTTATGTTACACTGAATGACAATGTAACATTATTTCAACCAAATTTTGATATTTTATTCTCCAAAACGTATTTGAAAGTATACACTTTACTTTAAAAGTGCTTTGTATGGATGCAAAAAAAAATTAAATAATCTTAATCTTAATTATTTTAAGTTAAGTATCTTAAAAAAAGTATCCTATTTTTACTTAAAGTCTTATATATATATATATTAGTATTTATTTTACTAATTCCATTCAAAAATTGAAACTTGTATATTATATTCATTCAATACACACAGACTGATATTGAAATGTTATAACTAATGAAAATCCCAAATTCAGTATCTCAGAAAATTTAAATATTACTAAAAAAAAAAAAAAAAATATAAATATATATATATATATATATATATATATATATATATATATATATATATATATATATATATATGTGTATATATATATATATATATATATATATATATATATATATATATATATATAGTATATATATATATATATATATATTAGAGAAAAGTCACACAGGTTTTGAATTGACAATTTTTGGTGAACTGTTTCCTTTAAATCCTGTTTTTTATGCCCGTAATATCTTTGTGCAGTGGGGTGGATGGCCTGGTGGTGTGGTCTAAATGTGATGACTCGGGCCTGCAGCTGCAGTCGAGTGTGTGGGGCTCAGTCCAGCACCATGTGTGGTAGAAACAGCTCCCAGCACCGAGACTGCAATGAGATCCCAGGTGAGAGAGCTATATATATAAACACACACACATATATTCACACTGCGTCCGACAATCCCATTGCCAAACAAAGCTTTTCCCAATTGCAGTGTTACTCTTATTAAATAAACATACACTTTTAAACCCTGTCAAACTCGCTGTTGTTTTTAATAGATTAGATGTAATATGTTTACTTTGCGCTTATTCATTACTCTGGCTGGTGGAGTGGAAGTGTTCAAAGTGAAGAACTGAACGCACCCAGCCTGCGAGAACAAGAGTTATCAGAGAGCGGAATACCAAGTGAATCAGGCACTCTAATTAATATTAATGTTATGCCACAAGGCAGCCTCATCCAATTTCCTCTTCAATTTTGGGAAACGGGTTCCAAATCCTGAGGTGTCTTAGACGGTGAGGAGATCAAGGAGAATTGTGCATCTCAATCAAAACATCCCCCACATTTACCCATCTCTGCTCTTTGTGGAGATTTCAGATAGAGCACTTGAAAAGCATGACTCTGGGTGGTAATAGAGAACCTCAGACTCTATCGCAGCAGTGAAAATGGCATTTCCATGGAAATTGCACCTCATTACTTCAACTAAAACAACAATATTTACTCTAAATGGATGTTTAGAGTTTTATTTATAAAATAGCTTTGCAACTGTTTATACATACATTGGCTCTTCGTTCTCGAATTTATGACATATTTGAACAATGTTAAAAGCGTAATGGAAGCGTAATTTCATCTATTTTATGCGACCGACTGACAGACTTTGATGTGATTTCCTGTACTTTATCACTACATTCCTGCTTATCCCTCAGGTATAAAACAGAAGACTTAGATCTACAGCTCTTTTGAATAACCCCCACTTCCAGGAAGGTTGCTTTTTAAAGGAGAAAGTGTAGTGGGATAAGATGAGGAATGATTGACATTTTGGCTTTAATTCCAGCAAAGGGAGGCAAAACAAGAGAGTGTGTAATGACCTGCTCACAGGACTTTTCTTGCACCAGACTGCTTCATTTTTAAATCGTTAGTTTATGGTTAGATTGTTGATACACTTAACTCAAAAGTATTAGTCACAACCCAAAATTAGGTAATGGAACAGACAAGTGCACAAAATGCATTAATAAAATAAAATGTGACTAACTATGCATGGAAGTTACAATAGCAAAATAAGCTTATTAGCTTTTAAAAGGATATTCCATGTCTTTTGATGTTGACATCAAGGCTGCATATCAATTTTAGAGATATGAATAATTTTGCATATTGTTTGGTCTATGCATTTCATGGAATATTGACAGTTTTCAATGTTTGACCATTTTACTTTACTTAAAAATTTAGTATTATTTATAGTCAGCTCCTCCTGTCTAAAGTAAAGCATCTGACAGTTCAACAATTTCAGCCGTTCTATCCAAAGAGACTCGCATTGCATTCTGGGTATATGTTCACACACGGTCCTGGAAAGCAAACCCATGACACTGGCTTTTCTACCGACATGCTCTACTGGTTGAACTACCACGAATTTCAATTTGAAAGCAAAACTACTTGACAGCTACTGCTCTAAGATGGATGCCTGTGACTGTTCCGATGCATCTCGAACCACAATCGTTGTGTTTTTTAAGATGCCTTGTCAATTTGAAAGATGTTTGGCTTCAGTTCAAGACATTCAGAAAGAGCTCAAGAACCTTGCAAGAGCTCATCCTGTGTAAACAGCCGTTAACTGTGCATCTCTTTCTCTACACAGCCATTCTCCCGGCATCTAGCTATGAGAAGGACCAACAGTGTAGGGGGTAAGTGCTTTGACCGTTATGTTTGTCTGGTGTCCACCGCATGTTAGTATGCGCTTATGCATGCACGCTCTAAATGTGAATGGTCAAAAACATGTAGCAATGTGCTGCTTGTGTGTCATGTTTCACGTCAGCTCCTTTTCATCCCGAACTCAGGCAGAAATGGAATCGCTAAGCAGGTTTATGTGAGTGAAGTTCATAATTCACACAGCTGATCTTCAGTTTTCCATGCGCCGTGGTTCCACGGCATTTGTGGCTCTTCCATGCAGAGGTGCTGCCTTTCCAGTGCATGCACCAGATGAAAAATACACGATCGGGCACAGCGGTGCTTTTTAGGTTGTGGATCCAGGCCACATTGGGCATCGGCTGCCTCAGAGTTGGCAGTGCGGTGCCAATTTGGTGTTTCTCCAGGTGGCAGCACATATTACCCATCATGCTCCAGCAGTGGTGCTCTCCTGAGTGATCGTTGTCCAATTAGAGCGGTTCCACGGCGGGTATGGCGTTTGCTCTCCTCAATCACATTTCGCACTCATTACGGGTCAGGCCAGCAGGATGCCCGGTCCGCAACGCGACCAGCTAATCACAGCACTGTCCTCGGTACTGCATCATTCAGCCAGACACTTTGAAGCACCTGCCTACGCTGGTTGATGGCTACGGACATGTAGCGTTAATGATGAGGATGCAGTGGTGCCATAACACTCCGAATCCACTGACAAGGATGACTATATTGTCTCATTATTTGAAAAAGCATATGTAGTCAAAGGTCTGGATGAGAAATGCCAACATATTACAAGTATTTGCAGACAAATGGGTTCTGTGTATTGCCTTCTCTTGTTTTCCCAGGGTTCACTCTGCTTCACCTGATAGCCACAGGTGTGTCGTGCTTCCTGGGTGCCGGTCTGCTGGTCAGCTTCCTGGTGTATGGTGTACTGTCAGCGTTTCCACAAGCCCTCGCAGGAGTCTGCCGTCATCCATCCCACCACTCCCAACCACCTCAACTACAAAGGGCAACACCACACCAAAGAATGAGAAATACACACCCATGGAGTTCAAGGTTAGTGTTGACAACATATTAAAAATAAAATAATTATTGTAATGCTTATTTATGCGGTGAAATGGGTTTAGCATGTAGTTTGTTGATCATGTAGTAGCGCTTAATCTCATGCGGTATGGATAGTTCTTGGCTCTGATTCTGTTGACTTGTTGAATTTGCGCAGTAAAAAATTTATTAGAGCATTTGCATGAACCTCAATGGAACTCTACATTACGCACCATGTATTTTCAGCCATTTTCTCTTCGGACGAAAATGTCATTTCCATCCTTACTTCATAGTGTACAAACTTCAGATTTACAATGAATTATAGTAGTTTGCAATGTAAGTTGCCAAAATAAAGATGGAGGAATCAAGACTACTTCTTGTCAGTATTGGCATATCCCACATGCACATTTTGAAGCCATTACAATGTCACAAAATATTTTTAATAAATGCTGTTTTCTTAAACTTTTATTTTGTACTATTAAACGATTAATTGTATCCAAAATAAACGCTTTTCTTGCATAATACATGTTTGTGTACTGTGTATATTTATTATCTATATATAAATACACGCACATGCATGTGAGAAAATGTAATATTTGTATATTAAATATATTTATATATAATAATAATTATACACACATGTGTATATACACAGTACATAGATATATTACCTAAACAAAAACTTTTATTTTGGATGTGATTAATCGTTTGACAGAGACAGGACTACTTTACTTATCAAAGAATTCTGAGATGGTAAAATGTACAGTAACACACTCCTACACACATTGATACTGTAGCTAAATGCATAAACAAATGTAGAAATACATATTATATATTTTTATGAACACTCAAAGACAAGGATTTTTAGACCTCTTGGAAGTAGTGGTCATTATAATTCTGCAGAGATTCTATGTGAGCCTGAAGATAAGTTTCTAATACATGCCGACTTGGAATCTGTGGCCTTAGAATTTCACATTTCTCAGTGGACTGAATCCTGTTTGTATTTATGTATTTTGGCAACTTTCAAAATCTTCTCAGCTGCTTCAAAAAGTGTGTTTAACATCTCCGTTATGCACATTTTACCATATTCAAATCTCTTTCGTGCAGATGTTAGGCTCATCAGGATGCTCAATCAAGCGGATCAATGTTTTTGATGCACCACAGAGACGTAGCATTTCATGTAGGAACGTGGCCACCAATGCCTTTCATAAAACTCACTGCATATTAAGATAGATTTCAACATCAGGAAATGACATTTGCTTTTGCATTTCCCCACAGATAAGTTATCAGGAAAAGATTGCAAACAGAGCAAAGTAACCGAACACTATCAGTAGAGCATGCTCGTTTGTTTTGTCTGAAATAAGCATCACTAGATAACTGATACTTTGGAGATCACCGCTGCTTTCACTCTCCCCACGGCCGCTTGTTTAGCCGCCTCTTCTGGCTGCATGCGGTTCCCTGGCACACACTCTGTCTTTATTAATGGGCTCCATTAGGCTGTTTAAGCAGCAGCCGCTCCAGTGGACTCCACAGCTGGTTGTGACTGATCGTCGAGCTCATCCAATTAGTTTGGCTCTGCTTCGCTCTCCCTCCACCTCGTGTCCTTGCTGTGACACCTGCGCCGAGCCTTTTTGCCACTTTTTCCATCGATCTTCTGCATGACCACTACTCACTCCAAACTCTGTATGAGAGTTGGCCAGTATGAGTGGATGTAGGAAGAAGCGGCCACATTGCAAAGGCTTTCGCTCTGTCTTCTGTCCACGCATTCCCAGGGCATTTCGGTGCGCCAGATGGCTGTGCGATATTAACCATGTGACGCGGAGGCTCTCTGATTGATGGGTGTTTGAATAAGCATCCATTGAGAGCCACGTTGTAAATCAGGATGAATATTCTGATTTCGCTCAGGCAAAGGTTTATCGAGAAAGCCTGCTAAAGATACCACAGTCAGGAAGATGTAATTTGGTATCGTAATGGCAGCAAACATTCCCTTCACTTGTCACTCATTGACTCTTGGATAAAAAAGCAATTTCATCTATCTTATTTCAGACTGAAAATGGAGATCTCAGCCTCTTTGTACAGCTATTGTTTGCCAGGTATTGAAAACTATAATTGTTGCACAGCAGTTCTCGGCTACAGGTGAGTCACTCAAATCAATCTTGTATGTTTCATAGCTTCACTCCCCAGTAACTGATGGCTGCAGCTTTTTAGAAGCTAGACAAATTATATTTCTCAAAGAGCTCTGCATTTTCATACACACACACACACACCGCATCACTTTCATCCAGATGACCCCGAGTTCACCACCTTTAAATTATACAGCTTATCGGCTGTGGACTCCATTCAGAATTGCCTTACATATTTTAAAGGAGGTGCAGTGTGTTATTTCTACTCCACTAGTACCACCAGACAGAATCACAAAAATAACCGTGATTTTTGAGTTTGTCTTATAGTGGCAATAGGGTTGCTGTACAGTGCTCTGAAAGGTGTTTAAAATGATGCTGTGGTTTTAACTTTCGTCGATATACAGTTTCTAGAGTGTTCTGAGAAAATGTTTTTGCTAGGGTGTTCTGGTGTTTTTAACATGTTCCTAGGGTGGTCAGGTTTGGATATTTTCAAACAGCATCTGCATTAGCGAATGTTAGAGAATAAGATTTGTAACTTATAATGTAGTCAACAAGGGTTCAAACTCGTCCTTTGCAAGAAGCATTCTTTTTCTTGTCTCATCACATAGAAATCCATTGACTAACAAGTGTTTTATAATAATGTATAAATCGCTTAGGGTTAGTGTACAGTACACTGGCAGTAAATACATTGTAAATATTTATTTGTTGATTGAAAAGCATTCTAACGTTGCTAAAGTGCTCTGGGTGTTTTTAACAGTTGCTCAAAAAGTGGCTTTGACATGTCACTCAGTGGTTTTCACAGATGTGTATCACAGTTTGTATGTTCTTCAGTGATTTATAGAATGCTTTGTGGTTGCTAAAATGTTCTTGTAGTTCATGGGCACTTTTAAGAGGTTTTGTGTATCAGTATTCCGGGTGATTTTAGTACATCATTTTATTTCTTCAGTTCTTTTAGGCATATTTGTTATGTTGTTGCTAGAGTGGTTGCTAGGATTTTTAGAGTGGTTTTGCAGTCACTATGTTGTTGCAAGTCAAAAGACCCCCTTCAAAGGTCTATATCATTCTGGTCATAGATGTGGCTTTGGTCTCTTCTTCATTAAAAGACTCTGCAATCTACAAACTCCATGCCATTGGTCAAGAGTCAAGACAATATTTGCTCAAACATACTAGTGGTGCAGAACTGCTCAAACATACCCAGTGGTGCAGATATTACACCATGTACCTTTCAAGGAACAAAGAGTTTACACATGTTATGGCTGGAAGTGTTTCTTGAAGGTGTGAGATGCTTTCAGCCTTCTCATATTCTATTTCTTTTTTTAGTTCTCAAAGGTCACAAGAGGTTTGCTGACTCTGAGATCAGTGTTTCATCTCAGAGAATGATGGATAGTTGTATACCTCTCTCAGCTCATCTCACACTCCTTTTATTTGTTTTACTACACAGACTCTGAATAAGTAAGAACAATTTGCTGCGGATGAGGACCAACTACTTCCCATCACCACTTCAGCAGCAGAGCTAACGTGTACACCACCAAATGCTACCCCACAGCACTGGGCAAATATGACTACCGACCAGACTCCCCGCCGTCTCCTTGCAGAAACCTATAACCACAGCTGAGGACATTTGTCCCCATCCGTATTTTTATTGCCATCTCCTAAAGGCCTCCACTTTCCCACTCCATACACTCTGCACTGATAAGGTGCTTTTTCCAACATTCCAGCTGATTATTTTTCCCTAAAGATCTCTCCCAAAGGACTATGTCACTAAGGTCATGCCTTACGGTGTCCGACTCAGGGAAAAGTCAATGATTCAAACAGCACTTTTGTGGAAAAGATTGTGTAGCTTGCACTTTGACTTTGATATACTGATGTCTTGATTGATCGCGCTGCAGAACTCCCTGTTACTGGAAAGAGGTTTTGCTGGAAGCCTCAAGGTGGGAAGAAAATTATGCTGGCATCCCGCACCACTCCAGCAATATCCATTGCGAAATGCAATCTGGCACACACTGTGGCAGTTCTTTTTTAAGTACAGAAGAAAAATAGATGGACACCAGAGTACAAAGAGAGCAATCAATGGTGAGCATTATTAGGTTAAGTCAGACATGTGGAATTATGTTACTTTGAATTACCAGAAATGTAATGATAAGTCCCACTGACTTCCAACCTTTGCAGGGCAAATCTCTGATAAAAAGAGGATGGGTTGCACTTATCAATTGCATCTCTCTGGGTGAACTCTTCTAGATATGAGTTCGGAACAAAGCTGCAGAAAAAGAACTTTGCTTAAAATAGTAGATACCCATTCAAGACGGACTCTGTATCAGTAACTAAATATAGATTTTCAAGCCACGTTAATGCCCAGAAGAATCGTCATTATTTCCTGAAAGTTGAGGCGCCTTTCTTACTTGCAGTAATGCATGGAATCGAGAATATTGTACCAACATGGGAATATGCTTAGATCTGAAACAAACATGACTCTACTCTCTTACTGTAAGTCGAGTGATTGCATATTAAATGTGGCTGGGTTCAAACTGAGACGGACTATATTTTATTATGAAAAATGTGAAAATACTGATAGCTTGGCACTTGTTTTCTCGGCTATTTTGAAGAGAGAATTATTCAGCTTGATTATAAGATAGATGGATAATAGAGTTTATTTTAAGATGTGAGTTCAAACATTGATTGAACTTATACTGAACATTTCCATATATTATTTTTATTATACGTTTCCAGATAGTATATGCCTAACCACCATCCATTTATCAGAGATATGGAGCGAGGCGTACACTCATTATAATGATCATCAGTACATTCATGAGAATTGCCCAGAGAGTCAACTTCATACAGAAATTATCAATGCATCACCATCATTGTCGCATCAGACAATATCTGAAAAATGAATCTTGTACGGCACTCATGCGCTCAACTCAGATTTTATTTTGCCCGATGTGTTGACATGCTTCCAGTGGCATCACACTGCATTTCCAGATGCAACCTCAGCAGTTATCAAATAAAAACAGATTCAGGAGCGGAAACTCATGGGATATAGTATTTATGGTATTGGCTTGGTTTCTAAAGGGCATTGAAACAAACTGCTTAACTATTTTATCATGCTCGTTTGTCATAGATGCTCGTAAATGTGCCATGCTTTCAGCTAAGCATGAGTATATGGAGTTACAGACTAGTGGCTGGTATCCCTCTGAAAAAAATGTTATGCCATAAATAATTAGTATAATGGGCATGTATATTGTAAAGCTAACACTGCCTTTTAAATGCTTTATAGTTGTAAAATAATAATGTGCAGCAGCTGTGTAAATATACCAACCCGTAAGGGATTTGTGTAGAGGATGGGAGCCTGTATCAGTGTCCAGAGATTGGCTGGCAGAGAGAGACCATCTTGTGGACTTAATTTCTGATACGATAACCCCAGCGATTATTCATTAGAGTTTCTAGGAAACTTCTAGTGTTTGTACTTTTATTCATCTGTTCATAATTCATATCAGATTGATTTTTACATCTCACTTGACAAGGTTCTCATAAAATTACAAAATTAAGTTGCTTCAATATCATACTGAAATACAGTCTTTAGTTGTTTTGATACTGTTGGATCCTGTTCTAAATAATTTAATGGGAATTTTTATATATTAAAGATGATTGCATACTGAGCATTTTCAGTATAAAAAAAAAAAATCAACAGAGAGTCAAAAATCTGAGAGTATTGAAAAAGCTTTTTATTGAAACAAATCGAAAGTCAGAAAATGGTTTTATTTTTTCCATTTCAGAATTATATTGTGTTACATAATTTGAGTGAGAAAGTTTTTGTTTTTAATATCAAGAAAACATCATTTTCCAATTTCACCAGATATTAAATGTTTTTAAAAGGCTTGCACTGACTCCACTGTCACATGAAAAGAAATTCAGAATAGGCAAAACTCTAAGCTCATATTTAAAGTTAAAGAGTCAAACAAGCAATCTCCAAATTGGCTCTCGTGTGCCTGCCCAGATAACATATGTTAGTAAAGTGCAGCGGCTCTGTGTAAGCCGTGGGCTTTGCGCGAGCATCTGTGCCATTAGACACGCATACAGCCGAAACGAGCGTGACGAGGAGTGGCTCAGATCTCTGCAAGGCTTGGCGCCCTTCTGGCGCAACTGACCTGAGTAGTTAGATATGCGATGTAGACTGTAATCACTCGCCTTTGAATACATTGTAGATTTTCTTGAGTACTCTATTTTTTTATATATTGTAGAGCATTTATAAAGATAATAAAATTTTGATGCCAACCCAGTTCAACTCTGAGCTGGATTTACATTCTCTTTCCTAACTACTTCCTACACTATACTTGACCCAGATTGCCTCGCTGTCTCCCGTGAGGAGTGAAAGGGTAAGCGTTTTCAAACTATCATGCTTCTAATCCAATGTCAGGTTGGGTACCTGGGAGACTCCTACTCAGGCGGGAGAGGGACGGTCTGGCAGGCCGAGCGAAATTGAGACCTAAAATGCTGACAAACATACACACACAATCGCTTCTACGCCTACAATCCTTTCCTCAGAGAGAAAAATGGATGTTGGTCTTTACGATATGATATACACTGGGCTCTGCCCTTTTCACCTGTAAGACCTGATGGCAAGGGCTGATTGAAGCTGGTATTTGCTATACGAGATTTATCCAGTGAGTTTGTATTCACTGGAAGTCTTGAACTCTCCGCAAATCTCTCTGGTATTTAAAACCAGTATAGAGTTTTAAGAGAGTGAGAGTGAAGAGAAATCTGGGTAAGACTTCTTTTTGTTCCTGTTGTTGCTTTTTTAAATGGGTGCTTAGATTGGATTGGCCACAATACTGGTATTGTTGTTGGTCACATTCAGTGAAATAGAATAGTCCATCTCAAAAATGAAAAATTCTCTCATTATCTATTCACTCTCGCGCGGTTTCAGGCCTCAAATGACTTTCTTCTCTGGAACCACAAGAAAGGTCAAAGAAGTATCAGAATTATACCATAGGTAAGCTTCCTGTCTGCAGGCAGTTAAAAATGAATAGGGAAGTTAGGGAACTGGAAGATTTCACATTACACATATCACACAAATTCAAAAGAAAAGTGGCTCATGTAGTCCATTTCAACTCATAAAGCAGTATTCCGGGTTTCATTTTGTGGAGAAGGAATAAACTTTAACCTGGAATTCTGTTTAAATCTTCACCTAATGGAAACAGTGTCAGAATTCAGAAAGCAAATGCTTGGAGATCAATGTATGAATGAATTTATTCTTTTTTCATTGAAAAATCCAGCTCGAGAAGACATACTTGAGTCCAAATTCATTTCATGTAATTTACATTTCTCAGGGATATCAAGATTTTCCAGTTGATAGTTATTATGTAGACTCAGAAGTAGGAAGGAATTCATTTTTATGATGCTTTTGAAATTTAGTCACAGACTAATTCATGCCCCATTCTAAGAACTGGGTCCCATTGGTAAAAAAAGTTTGGCATTTGAAGCCTAAATGACATTAGAAGCTGAGTAAATTAATGATTCCTTAAATCTGGTGTGTTCTGGAGATGCTTTTTCAAGCTCAAAGTGAATGATGTCATCTTCATGTTGTGGCAATGAAGATGGGCATAAACCTACTGTTCTCCAACATAAAAGCCAAACATCCAAGTCCAACAGAACAACGCTCGAGACCAGAGTGAGTGAGGCCAGACTCACTGCGCTTCAGCAGGAGGGCCTGGTCTGCAGTACAGCTACTGCAACTATTTCAAAGTGGACTGCATTGACGCCGCGCCAGGGGTTCCCAACGATTACTCCGCCATCTGCTGACAGACTCATACTGATAGATGACTACACGCTGTCCTCCCCTGGGTAGCCAGCTGGGCGCCATGCCAGAGAGTACCAGCATACTGAAGGCTGTAAAACAAATCTGGGTGTGGGGCCTCAACAAAGAACCAGTGCGCGAGGAGCTTGCATAGATAAGCCGGTGGCTGGTCTCTTAAAATTTGCGTGGAATCAATTTGTGCTACAAGCAGCAGAGGCTGGGACTGGCAAAGTAATATATCTCTACCAGGATCAGACTTTAAATTTCTTAATACACCTAGTATGAAGTTGATAATCTTCTCCTAGTCTCCCATGGAGTCTGTGCGATAGCGAAAAGGTATTAAAGTCTATTGATACTATCTTGGAAATATAAACTTTGGATTCATATGCATTTCAAAAAGTTACTTAGGAAGAAAGAAAATATTGGAAACTTATTTTAAAAATAAGCAAATGCCTTTTGAGTATTCTCTCTTTAAAGAAAAATGTATGCATTTGAAAAAAATCTTCTTTTAAATATTAATTGTATACAAATATTATAATATGCATTACTCCATTAACTTAATGACACAATACAATACATTTTGTAAAGTTTCCTGTCAAATTAATGAACATAATATATTAATTCAGATAATTTTGTATTGTTTTTCATAAGATGTCTTTTCAAATATTTATACAGAACTGCTGATCCAGTCTAGAAATTCAGCTCAGTGTTTATGTGTTTAATAAATGTTTAAAAAGTATTTTTGCTGCAAATAGTCCCTCCTAAATATATGTATTCTTTTTCTCTTTGGAAAATATACTCTATGCAAAATCATCCCCACCTAATTTTCCTACCAGTAATTTGGAAAGATTCGCAAGAGGTATAGCTACTTCATTTTTTTTATCTAGTATTTATTTTTTTCACAAATTTGAGAATTTACTAATTTATCTTCATGAAGTGAATGCTGCCTGTTGTGATTTGTTGAGTCTATTTTACAATGTATTTATTGGAAGTAAGAAAGATTGAGTGGAAATAATTGCATTAAATTCTGCATTCAGATTAAACTATTTAACTTGTGAAAGTGGTTTTGCATCTATGCCTCTGCTGCCATTATCACTGCCCATAACTTGATGACTTCTTCTGTGAAGAATACAGTAGGGCACATCATATAAATATCATGCTTCTATGATAGCCGGTGGGAATAAAAGCAGAAGGTGTTTTGGGCGCTTGCGCTCCAGCAGGAGACTAGGAGGAACTGTCTGCATGCTTACAAGATGAATAAACCAGTTTTCAAATACAACTTTTGGGGTAGTCTCTAGGAACTATAAATAGTTCTCTTTATGCACAGTGGTATCAATGCCTTCATTCTCAGAGGTGAAATAGTCTCTCTTCAAAGGTGAAAGAACAGATGCTTTGGGGGAATAGTTGACATCAGCATGAGCAGATGTCATTGATCGGATCTCTCTTCCTGCATGGAAGGGCGAACTTGGCATTATGAAAATGATTTCTACAAAACTCTATTGCAGCTCTCTGGCACTGACACTGCAAGAAATACAAAGAAAAATGACGTAGCTTTTTTACCTATATATAACAATATAAACACATTCAAACTTACATTTATGTTCAGCCACAGTGTAGGCGCCCACAGCTAAACTATAAAAAGGGGAATAAGGTGCGATTCATCAAGAGGCAAAGAGCAGACAGAGGAAGTGCTCTGAATACCAACCTCAGGTAATAGCTCCAAATAAGTGCTAAGCTGGAAAGAAATATACAGGAAAGAACTTTTTTTTTTTTACTGGTTAAATATAAAAGTGTGCTGGCAAGCAGTGCTGGAAAGAGATGAGCTTTGTGCTGGCAAAAGATGAATCATGCCAAGCAATGATGAAAATGTTTCAAAACTCCCTTTCAAAGTCAAATATAAGGATCATATATTCAATGTTCATAGCTTTCCCGCTCCCACTGACTTCTCTCAAAGCTGTTTATGACTGAAGTAGTATTTACTGTTTCTTGGATGTGGAGCATTAAAGAACAAGTGGTGCTGCACTGGTCAGTGATAAAGCACCTTTTGCCTCCAGAGTATCTACATTACTAGAATGCGGTGAGCAGGCTAAATGATGTTGGTTCACCCTACTAAGCCAATATGGTTTGGAGCTAAATGGGGGCTTCTTTTATATATTCTGTACTTTGAAAATGTGAATTTAACAAAAATCAGATAGAGATAAAAAAAAAAAGTATGTGTGTGTATATATATATATATATATATATATATATATATATATATATATATATATATATATATATATATATATATATACATATATATATATTATATACATACTGTACATATACACATACACACACAGATGGTGATATATTGAGCTACACATGTGTGTATATCTTTTTTCATGTTGTGCATATATATATGTGTGTGTGTGTGTGTGTGTGTGTGTGTGTGTAATAAAACTTATCTTAGTCTACACTTACTGATTTCATAAAAACTAAAATATGCCTTGAACCAAGGAAAATCTAAGTACATTATCCTTGATTGAATATATAGCTTTGATACAAATTCTAGTATGAAAAAGCTTTTTCACAGAGAGTTTCGATTCAGGAAAGTCTAGCAATGTCATTTTAAAAGGTAAAGCTTAATTGAAGTTCTTTATTTAATAATATTGTTTGACAAAAGTTATTTATACATACTAACACTGCAGTGTAAGAGGAACAAATGGCTTCAACTGAATTTTTTGAGTAGAAGGCCACAACTTTCTCATCAGGAAACATACGTGTCAGCGTTTCTTTTGCCCCATGAAACAGAAATTGCTCAGAACTCAGTAGCAAGACTCCAGAGTCATTAGCCAGAACCAAGTAACCTCATAAAACTCGAAACAAAGAGAAAGAAGTAATAGATGTTTTAAGAGATAACACCTGCCACTCACTTTTTTACCAAAATATCTTCTAGAAATGGGGCTAAAGCTTGTCTTGCAAGTACCTTCTGAAAATCACGGAGAGATTTCTCAAAGATATAGGAATGTTATTACTAGAACCTATGTCTGGCTAAAAGCACATAAATCTCTCAATCTATATCATTTAAAATAATCATTTAAAGTAACAATATAAATGTATTTTTTTTTAAATAAACTATGTTTAGCTTCTTCAATACACTCCATGACACTAAAACACTTTTCTCTCTCTCTCTCTTTCTGTTAAAACAGGGGTAGTCTGGGCCTAATAACTGGAGCTTACAGGAGTTGCGGTCTATGTAAGGTAAGTCATTAGGAATAAATGAGCCATGGGATTAACTATTACTCAGCAGTTCAGAGGTACTCTGGTCTGATATAGTAGGCACCTTGCAGCAGCTGCTGTGGCAGTGCACCTGGCGCAATTCAACCCTCAACTTGCTGCGTGGATTTGTTAATGGAGCCATTGACCTCTGACACTGGCCATTTCCCTTTCAACACTCTTATGATTGAACCAGGACTAAAGCCAGTAAATCTTGACTGGTCTGAGTGCCCATCGCATGAAAGCCCTGGGCGTTAACAGTGCTGCCAGTTGCCTTACACCCTGCTAAGGTGCTCTCGTTTATGAGGCATAGAAACTATAATCTAGGATGTCCATTAGTCACCCTTTACATATACAGACACAGAAGATTGTGCTTAATGGGAATGGAGCTTCTTTGCTTAAAGCTTACCAGTTACATCACAGAATATAATATGAAGGAGCTGAATAAAAATTGCTTAGTAAGAAGGCCTGTAATCTCCAACACAAACCCAATTATTTGCAGGTTATAAGAATAATAGTCTTTATGGATATATGGCTGTGTACACAAAGGCAGGTAACACTCAAATACTCAGAGAAGAATAGTTGGCAAAGAATGGAAAGTGATTGAAGGCATGCACTTGCAAGTAGAAGGATTTGATAAGAAAAACTACAGCAAAGATACAACAAAGGATCTTACTGCTCTTTGAAGCCCAGTGTTTCTTTATAAACTAAACCCCACATGTAGGACTTGACAAAGGCCCATACCAGTTTCTTACGCTGCTACATCAATCTCTCTCTGGCTATGGAAATATACGCCAGCGAAGCTAAAAGAGCGGAATTTAAGAAAAAAAATTAAGAGAATTTAATTTTATTGTTCTTTAACATGTAGTGACAGATCACTGCCAACACCCATGAAATAAAACGTAAATGAATAGCAAAGGTTTTGTGGGTTCAATCAAATATTGTGATTGGTGAATGGACCTACTAGTCAGTCTCCTTGCATGGTCATTAAGAATAAAGACTTGACCTCACGGAAAATGCAAAAAGACGGAAGCCATGATCATAAAACCCACATAGCTGGGATAATTTAAGATGAACTCAAGAATCTACCCATGGCCAGATACCTATAGGAGGCTTCTGATAGCACAAATTACATCAGTTAAGAGATATCTGACTGATAAATTTTTTAGAGAAATTGGATTCTGAGAAATCCTGCAATTCCTGGAGGAGCCACAGCTCTGCACACAGTTTAGTTTAACTCTAATCAAATACAAATTGACCCTGAAATGTACTAAGGAACTGAGTTTGAAATCAGTTTCTATAGTGTTTGTAGTCTACAATATAGGACATTTCATATCAGATATTAAATAGATATTTATTAGATGTCTCAAAAATGTTTTAGAATGTTTGTAAATCTGAAATCTTTCAGACATCTGTCCAGATGTTTGTACACATAGATGCTTTCCAGAACAATTTTCAACAGACATCTTGAAGACATTATAGTGTACTGGTCTAGAATATTTATCAAACCACTGTGGCCAGTTGTGTAAAAGAGAGTGAGAAACTCTCATCTAAGCATCATGCAGGCGTTCTGATATTCTACTGGAGACTTCTACAGGTTATGTGTACTTATTCTAGGAATTTAACCCAAATGCTGGGTGATAGCGTGTTAGATTCAATTTGCACCCACTGCCAGGAATACAAATTTATTTTTACTTTGAGGAGTAATCTGATCCTTCAGCAGTGTACACAATAGGAAAAATGAGCAATTAGATCCAGAAATGTAGTAAATAAATGTCAGAGCGTAGATGGCTCTCCGATTTCATCAAAAATAATCATTTGTGGTTCTGGTTGATGAACAGTAAGGTCTACACAGGTTCTTCTGGGAAATAATCGTGAGGGGGTGTTATACCAGGTGTTTCCACAATATTTTACCCAAGCCTCTGCATAAATCTATCTTTGAAATAATATATTTTAATTTAGTTTACGCCATTGTAGCCAATTTCTTCTTAAGTGAGCAGAGCGTGAATGAGAGGCAGAGGTGTTGCTGGATCAAAATGAGATGAGTGCTTGATCAAAGTGGTTCATTACTCTCCTGACGCAGTGCTTCCATTCATTTCCTGGACTCTTAATTGCTTAAAGTCTTCCGGGTTTACTGCTTTGGTTTAGCTTACGCCTCGTGAGATATTAGAACCGCATAACTAGATCCAAACATGCTGGCCTGCCTGCTCCATCTTCCGCCTGGTTCTGGAATTAAAAGTGACGCAATCTTTGATGAAATCTGCAGCCAAGTAGAGTCCTCATCTAAATATGCTCCCTGATTATTACCAAGCTCCATTATATTTTGTTGACTCTTTACAAGATCACCTATTTCAAAGTGTGTGGGTCTCATGCTCTACCTTTCTATTCAGCAGGAGTATCACCCAGCTAGGGGCTGGAAGCGAGATACCTCACATTGCCTCTGGTGGGACATGCAAGGCACATCCCTGCAGCCATCCGGCCGCTTTACTGCAACCGTGTATCCATAAAGAAACTGCAGTATACTGAGATATCTTCACAGCCAAAAAAAAAAAAAAAAAAAAAAAAAATATAGGCAATTTCAAATTTGTATTGAGAGAATTGTACTTTTGGTTAAAGCACCAAAAAAGTCAGACTATATCTCTATAAAATTAAGATCAAGAAATTCAGCATGTTTTGTTGGCTTTAAAATAAAGTACAAAATCTATTTGATAAAAACTTGACTAAATATTTTACATTTAAAGTAGATACTGCCAAATGATTAATCTACATACAAAATATAAAGATTTTGTTCTAGCGTGTATGAATGTCTATATATTTATTATGCACTCTAAGTATATAAAATACTTATAAATGCACATAGTAATGCAGCACACAGTATAAAAAATAATAGTAGGAAGCTGAGTCATATACCCACTATTTGAACTTAAATTCATAATTTTGTACTAAACGTTACCCAAATATACAAGAATATCATAGTTTCAACAAGGGTGTATAAACTTGAGAACACACAACTGTAACCCAGTGTGAGACAGTCCTACATTTGAGCTTTCTATGTATTTGTATTTTTTTTTTTTTGGTTTATAAAGGCAGGTCTCTGTCGATCTGGTCACAGAAGCCATCGCTGGGAAACATCTTGCATTAAATATGGAAAGGACAAGCTAAGTAGAGCACAAAGTAGGACTAGAAGGCTGCAATAGAGAAAAACAAATCAAGTAATTGGTGGTAGTGCTCACTAGAGAGTGAGCAGTAGGTTCTTGTTTATTACAGAGCGCACAGCCATGTGCTCCAGAATAGGAACCATGGTAGGTTAGAGCCCATGGACGGGGAACAAAGCCAGAATAGATTTTATGAAAGTGCTTATCACTAAATGAAAATAATCTAGTTTTAACATAATCTTCTCCCAGGATCCACAGCTGCAAGTGGTTATCTACACGGAAAAGTGGTACTTGAGAATCTGAGGCTTTTTATGTGGCGCACAGGAAGTTAGTAGCGATAAGTTTAAATGCTCCTTTGGTTATCTAGCTGGTGAAAGTGGATGATGAAAGTGATCTGTAGCGCTTCAATGTTCTGACAATGATACTGTGGGAAATAAAAATAAAAAAAAAAAAGAACTTCAATACTCCATTCTTTTGAAAGAGGAAAAAGTGAAAAGTAAGGCTTTTTAAAAATGGTAAAGACTAATAAAAAAACTTGAAAATATAAGCAGGTTCCTGGTGCTCTTGAGGACAGATAACTAATGTAAAACCATTAGACTGATGTTTTATGCAAAAGGATGGTCTGCAAAGTAAATGTATTTAAGATGCATAAAACTACCAAATTGATTTTTAGTTTTAATAAAACCTGATAATAGCGCGGCAACATATGAGATGAGATGGCAAATTAGAAGAATCATATATACAAACTTTACTACTTACAAGTAGATTCTGATATTCAATAAGTATATTGAACAAATTACACTTGTATTAACCCTAAATTATACAACCATTTGATTGAAAAAATACCAAGATTGAAATGAAAAGTGTATATACAATATAAATAAAATATTGAATATATCCTTTAGATTATTATAGTTGTCATTTTTGGTTTTGTAATATATATATATATATATATATATATAATATATATATATATATATATATATATATATATATATACACACACACTAAACCTGGAACTATGCAATGGTAACATGAATAAATAACTTCTCAAACTGAAAGTAATATAGACAGCATACAAACATTCACAGAGAAAAGGAAATCTGCATGAGAACAGTAATCTATAGGCTTGCATGTAAACCGCGGAGTTTTTGGCTGGTATACCACACAATATGTTAACAACACATACCGGCCGTGGTCGCCCACTCTCAGTCCTGATGTCATCTATGATCTCATGCTTTGAAAGGGTGTGGGGCATCGTGGAGTGTGTGCAAACTCCAAAAACATGAGCTCATCTTATAGACACCGCATGATAACACATTTACTGGGAAGCGAAGCGCCGTTTCCTCGAAGTCAGTCACATGCCGTTTCGGCGCTCGCATACGCGTTAAGATGGCTTGGTATGGCTTATCCAGTCACATTTCAAAATCGGAACTATCTGCTTTTTCTCTGGTTTCTCATTACACACTTCAGGCGGATTAACATTTTAATGACAGAGGAGAATAAAACACGATTCCTTTTTGAAAAACATTTTTAATAAGGTGCTAAAAATCTTTGACATGTATCTGCACATGGACAGGGCGCGTCACGCCTCTCCAGTACCACTTACAATTAAAATTACAGTGACAGAACAGAGCACAAGCACCGACTGCAGCACGGCACGCACATCACAGTGGAAGGCGACAGAACAAAGTCCACAGTTAATTAAAGGCAGCGTTAACGACAGGTAAAATAGAGAACCGTTCTGTACAAAGACACGGGAAAGTGATTCACATGCAGGCTTTTCCCAGAGAACAGAACCGTATGTGTGTGTGTGTGTGTGCTAGCGTTATGAAAAGAGAGTCAAAGTTCTCAGTTGAAGCGTGTCCATAAAATGCTTTTCCTTGTCCGGTCAATCAGTTCCACTGAAATCAACACTCAAATCCAGCTTGGCGAGTCTCAAGCTCATTAAATTTACCAGGTAAAGAGCGCGACAAGCTAGGGACTAGATTCAAATGGAGATTTAAATCTCAAAAATGCAGGAGAGAATAAGTCTGCAGGCGCCGCGAAGTCCTCCTTAGGGGCCATATTTTAAACTCTGAGAGAGAGAGTAGCTGTAACTCGTTTTTACTTTAGGATTACCTACCAAATCACTTAAAGGCTCCAACATGGTTGTTATTACTGGTGAATAGTGTTGTACTGTTCCAGCACTACCATAACACCATGTTTAACCCGCTCTCTTGCAACACAGTACTCAGACCATTACCAAACTCTTATAGTCCAATTTTAGTGTAATTAATCCCTAAAACGAGTTAATAAATTACAGCAAAATGCATGATCAATTGTGCATAAAATTCAAAGTGGTTTCAAAGTAACAGACAGCCATCAGCGTGATGCTACAAAGTTATAAACATGAGAATGGGACCAGACACAAAAGACCTACCTAAACATGAATACTATAGATCCCTCATCACGTGAAACTGTGACCTCAGATGCCTCGAGGTAACATGACTCAGGAGAATCGGACTTACTTGGCTTGCAAGGTAGTAGCAAAACCCCACAGCAGAGAATTATCTTTTGCATGTGTAGGTTGATAAGAAAAACAAGAAGACCACAGCGTATACCACTTGTGACAGCCTATCACGAGTCAATTAAGGCTGGATCCACAGGCTATTCACAGTGACACTACAGCTCTAAGAAGTCCCCGTTCCACAGGCGACGTAGCTCTCGCCAGGCTAATTGGGCTTGTCACCTGTTATCATTACACTCCCATTAGATGTGGTAGAGCACTAGAGAGTCCATCACCATGGGGGCAATGCCAAATCCGTAGTAGCCCGCTTATGCCTCTCTATTGCAATAAAAGTCTCTTATATTGTGCCAGTATGTAAACACATAACTTCCATTAATCATATTTTTAAAAAATAATAAAAAGGTACAAATAAAAAAAGTCAAATAAAATATAAAAAGGATGCATCCAGAAGGCAAAATGTCAAGTAGAAAGGTCAGCATCTACACTTCTTCCCTCCTTAGTGGGTCTCAGTTCCGCTGTTAGTTATGATGCTAACACAATGCACTGCCTGCCCACCGCTGGTCATATATTTCACAATTACAACATTCTTTCAAAACACAAAAACAAAAAAACAACACCGATCCATGAAAGTGAGCAACATGCTGTGTGCCTTTCTCTGCACTCTGCTGGAATACCGTGCCCATGTAAAGACAAGCCTTTGAAAAAAAAAAAACTCTCGCGGTGCGCTCAGACAGAGACAAAGACATCCAAATAGAGGCGGTCGTATGATTCCCTGAAGAAGAGGAGGAGCAGGAGACTGAAGATGCAGGAGCCTGTCAGACACCAGTTTAACCAGGACAGCTCTGAAAAACAAAGCGAGGTTGACTGAGGTTAGCGATGACAGCTTTTAGAGCACCAGACGCAGATGTACTTCAGTGCATGACAGAACAGACGTGTGTTTATCATATTCTTATAAATAACTCCAGGTATACAGAAAATAACAAATGTGTGGACTAAAGGTTCTTGCATTTTTAACAATCAAAAAATACAAAGTTTAAATTAGAGTGGCTTTACACATCTCTGCATCCAAAAAAAAAAACAAACTTGCACCATAACTGCTTATATGGTTTGCATGTTTCCCCTCTTTGTTGCAAGCATAGTGCATTATGAAATCAGTTTTGTATTTTCAGAATTTCTGCTTTAATTTTTCTGGAATTTATTTTTAGCGGTTGAAATGAAAATTACCCATAAATGAAAATTAACTAGTATTTTACTCACACTCAAGCCATGCTAGGTGGATATGACTTTCTTCTTAGGACTCAATGGCTTTTCTTAAAGCCAAATTCAGTGTTTTTATTTTAATTTTCAGAATTCTAGAAACTAGATTTTAGAAATAAAAAAACAACTTAGATACTGTGTGTATTATAAAAGGTAAATGAAGGCATAAAATAAATTATCTTTTAATCAAGCGAAAATTTAAATCTTTCCAGTTTTTAGGCAAAGTGCTGAAATATGGTTAAAATTAAATTACTGAAGAACTGTTGTGTGATTATCTCTTAAAACTTAAAATAAAAAATTGTTTTATTAGTAGTACCTATAGATTTCTTTCTTTTTAATTTTAACTATTTTTGGAAGTGTAGTGAAGACCTTTCTGTTTGCATATGATAAGACAATAGTATTCTCAAATGAAACCATAAACTGTGCATGAAGTGACTCTCAGAGCAGCTCTGGAATTATTTTCTTGTCTTTGTGTACACGTACATTATGGCAGCAGAGGCTGAAAACATACTTCAGTATGCGTGTAGCAAACAAAACCATGTGTCTGCATCATTTCCTGCACACCAAGACACACAGTATTTAAAGTAAAATAGTTGTTTTGCAGCTTCATATAAATCATTTTACACTTTTATCACAGCAAGACAAAACCCACAAAACAAAATGAATTGAAATTAATACTGTTATGTTTTGCTTAGTTGATTTTGCCATGTAAAAATACATTTTTCACAATTCAATCAACTCATGATGGAAAAAATTTATATTTATATATAAGAACATTTATATATAGGAACAATTAAATGTATCAACAAAGAGCAATTCACACACTGACTAAATGCAGTTGGCACTTATATATACACATGTTTATGCTCCAATAACCAAAGGCAAATAGGCTAGAGAAACAATATAACTGTCTAAAATGCAAGAAAAAAAGTTTCCACTTCCGCTGAATTCCTTTCATTGTTCAGTTAAAGAACACGGAGAGCTCTAACATTAAGGTTGGAGGTTTAACCAGCAGCATTTCACACACTCTGCACATGAATACTAAGATTCCTTTAAAGATGACACTAAAAACAGCATGCGAGAGTTGTGCAAGCACATTCAGAGTTGACATAAACAGCGTTAGATGCCTCGCGCCAGCTGCTGTAGCTCTGATAGAGAATATAACATAAACCAGGTCAAACACACAGGCCCTTGAGGACAAAGGAAAGAAGCGCGACTTAATTTAATAGAAGTGGATTTCAATTTCCGAGGCATCCCGTATCCAGATAACAGGTTGATCAATTGCCCCTGAAGTGAGCTGCAATCGATGGCAGGAGGTGAAATGCATGCTGGGTCAGCTGCTGGCCCATTTAGGGTAAATGATATGATTTAGCCATGCAGCACAGTCAACACACGCGCGCCAGTGCGGTGGAGACAGGCAGTGCCGACTTGAAGAAATGGGAAGCGAGATTCTTTCCAAAGCCCCTCATTAATCAGGCCTTACTATCCCTTCAGCAAAGCCTGGTATAGAAGCAGGTTAATGGAGTTGTGTTTATCTGGCTATTATGTCTGTGCCGCGTCGCCCCGCCCCAGCCTCATCAATTTAAAAGAGAGGAAGTAGCGTCACCAGGCGGGGCGTCTGCGCGAATGTTAATGAAGAGAAATGCAGCTCAGGTAATCCAATCAGGCGCCCCAAAAATCTGCAGTCGTCAACAGTCACCTTTCCAGCGCTAATGGAAGACAGAACTCGGACACAGCACCCATTCAGGCGCCGCTATGGAGAATACAAAAGAAGTCGGGTTAAAGTTGATTTCTGCCACCTACTCTGGCAATAATGGGAGCACGGCAATTATATCCTGTCTGTCGGTTTACGCAGCAGTCAAACTGTTATGTCGCGTTTCCTTCCTCTTAATACCCACCTGGCGGCAGAATGCAGAGATGTTGTTATTAAGAGTGCAATTTAGCCTGTCTCTTTTCTGCCATCGTCTCAGGGGCTGTAATGTGCTGAAAAGGCCACGGTGGAATGACAGCGTAAACAGGCCACTCACCGTGACACTCACAATCTCTTATCCGAGGAGGCGCTGGGACAAAGCGAGGATAAGGGAGGAGGGATTCGAGGAGACATCCTACAGCCGCTATCTCACATCATGACCAAAGCGCCCAGTGTCTTACGCCAGTCACCCACAGGGCTCCTCACTTCCTGTCAGGCGAGCTAAAGGCGTGTCGGAGATGGCCCTCTTATTGCTGTAATTATTCTTAATCGGTACCCATTCAGCTGGCAGACTGATGGCATATTTCAGCTTAGTTTAATGTCTAGCTCTGGCCCCAAGCAGCATCAGAGAGAGGCTGACTGACAGGTTGTAGGCTCTGTTTTCTCCTTATGAGATTAAATCACACCTATATTTTGCACCTCTGAGTCAGACAATAAAAAAAGGAAAAGGGGAGTATATATATGGGTGGTAAAGAATAAATAAATATATATATAAAAAAGCAAAAAATATATACAAAAAATTATTAAATTATATATTAAATTGTAATTTTGGATTCATGCATTCAAATATTAAAAAATGTACAGCTAAAAACTGAATATTTATTAAAAATGTAAAGAACTACGACAAAAATGTTTTCAATTATTTAAAAGAATATGCTTAAATGGGAATTTGATGGTATAAATTTGTGCTGTTAAACTAAAAGTATTTTGTTTACATGTTTGTATACTGTGCATATTTATTATTGATATACAAATACTGTATATAATAAATAATACACACATGCAAGTATACATTTATAATATAATAGTTGCAAAAGAGCGAGGTTGCAAAGACAGTTTAGAGAAGGAAGTGCACACTTTGGGTCACTACAAAAGTTTACAGGACCCTTAGTTTAATTATTGGCATTTGACATGAGGGCCACCCTCAGACACTAGGTGACATGGCTTTTACTAAGCCACACAATCAAAAAAGGCTGAATGTTCAAATCTTAACCAGCTATTCACATGCTTTTTAGATTAGGGTAGATGAACCAACCTTGCCAATTTAAATGGCCAGCTGGGAAGGACAGCAACGGTAACTCTGAAGCACATCCCTTTCACTTCATTTTAAGCGAATACAAAGAAAGTGTAAGACATTTGTGATGTATCATTGGTCACAGGCAGGAAGCGATTCCTGAAAGCACATCAATTCAACCTTGGGTGGTTGAAAAAAAAAAAAAGAGCATCTGGAAAAAAGAACATCTCTGAGGCAGGCTCAATATAGGGAGAAACAGGCCATTTTAAATGCACACTGAAAACCCAATCTACACCATAGTTCAGATCTATATTAGCAGCAGATTGAAAAAAAAGGTAATTACAAGAGAGTAAACAACAGAACTCTGTCTGAATAAGGATTTCAAGGGTCTCTAACAAAGAGAGAAGGACAAATGCAATATAAACTAAAAGGTCATAGTTGGTAGGATTTTGAAAGAAGTCTCTTATGCTTACCAAGGCTGCATTTATTTGATCAAAATACAGCAAACAAACTATAACTTAATATGGCTTTTTAATATTTGAAGACATTTGTACATGTAGTTCATTCCTGTGATAGCTGAAAGCAGAATTTTCAGCAGACAGTATTCCAGTCCTTTAGAAATAATAGCAATATATTGATATGCTGTCAATATGCTCAACCTTTTTTTCCTGCTGCTTAAAGTTTAGTGAAAACCATGACATATTAATTTTAAGGATTCTTTGATGAATAAGGTTCAAAAGAACAGTAACCATTTATATTTTTATTCTGGAAATTTTTATTCCTTTTTGTTTAACCATAATTTGATATATTATCACTTCATAGAAAAATATTACTCACCCAAACTCCTGAACGTCAGTATAACTTTACAGGAAATATGTCTTTGTCTTTTTGATTAGAAAGATGAGTCAGAGCTTTTCCTAATGTGTAAATGCCCTTGAGGCAAAAAGTATGCTATGGTTTTATGTCTTTGCCCATTTCGTCATCTGTGCTCTTGACTCAATTGTCTGCACTCAACTTTTGGGTCCACTAGACAGAAGCACTCACAGTTGATCATTCCTTCTACTAGAAAATGAACATGGAAAATGTCAATAAAATAGCAAAATAGGACAGAAAAAAACAACATCAATGGTTGTGCAAAGGCTTATATTATGTGAGAGAATGTTATATATCTAAAGTGTTATTTGTTTCCCTAGGCATGGAATTTTAGTTGGAACTGCACCTTTAAGAGGTGGATTTTTGCAGTTTAGTTAACAGAGAGCTTATTATGTCGAGAAGGGCTTTCTGCCAGTGGAAACAGCGAGAGGTTGCAGGATGGTTCTGATGAAACAAACAGAAATCCATCCATCATCTCTTCATCGCCTACTCACCGGTTGGCCTAAACAGAAACAAAGTGTTGAAACTCAGCAGCAATGCCAAGCGCAATAACCTTCTATATATAGAGACCTCATTGTTTCAGCGTTATTTTCAGCTGTGGCATGGTGCTGGACCACTGCCGCTCTGACAGCCACACAAAGGCAGAACGGATCTCATAGCTTCATTTGGGACTGTCTTAATCAGATTTGAGAAGGGGATGAGCCAGTTAAGCTCACTCATCTCAATTTAATCTTCTCAGGGATCAGCAGGAAGACCGAAGAGTTTTTGCAGCCTGGGAGCCGTCCAGCAACCTGCCTGCTCATAAAACAGACACCCGTCAGCTGGTCAGTCAAGGCCAATGACAGAATGGGGATATGAGTGTATCACAGCGGGGATCTGGACATGACAGCGGTCAGTGTGAACAGAGGTGGACAGCTCCATAATTTATAACATATGCTAATTTCTGAAGAAAATGTAGAAGAGTGCTTGCCTACACAAGTCTTGTGGGTAGTTTGTCAGGCATAGCTATGAAGTTTTAGAGATACTCTAGGTTATTTCTACAATACTCAGTGTTGGTTAGATGGTTTCTAAATGTTAAAATAAGAATAAAAAAAATTGCATTGCATTTCTGGCTCCTATATTTGGCTCAGGTTTAATTAACATCTAGACTTTTTATACGTTTTATTATCCCTATTATCATTGTGAAGTATAATTTAACTCCCAGATAAATAATAAATAACCCAATGAATAAGTGGATGAATAAAT